>NC_058132.1:538522094-538542173 GCF_016433145.1 Gracilinanus agilis
AGGATGTTTTTCATTGCATCAAAGCAGTATTTCCATTCCCAGCTCTTTGCCCCTTTGGGGCAAAACATGTTACATGCAAGAATAATTTGACTTGTTCTGCTTTAAATACTAGATCTATTTCTATTGAATTAGATGACTTCAGGCAAGACATCTCTTGGCCTATGATTCTTCATCTGAATATTCACCATGCTGACATGGGAGAGTAGATGAAAGGCATACACTAAAGCCCTGATTTGGCAGATTATATCAAATAACCTTTCTGCCCTTTGAGATTTCAGTGCATTTCTGATTTCATTATTAATATCCTGGCTTTAAGTCTCTGATTAGCATATTATTCCCTGTTTTTCTCTTAGATCCTTGTATTTAGGAACTCTTAAAATTTATCTTTCCAAATATGGTCTGACCTTTGGTTTACATGAACTCCAATCAGAATTTGGACTCAAATTATTTTTCCCAACTGAATACTATCTCTAAATCCCTGAAATCATTGATGCATACTAGGTCCCCTTTCTACAGAGTATATATATATATATATATATATATATATATATATATATATATATATCTACACCAAAAATTAAATGGAACTACTAAGCCAGTATCACAATATATTTTTTAATTGTTATATAGGATTAGTTTCTTACTCCATGCAATTCAGTTTTGTGTTTCTGGCAATAGATCTAATTAACAGTTTTATGGAGAATATCTTCCTTGGATATACCTTGAAAGATTTAATCTATGTAGCCAGATACATTACAGCTTCACTATTCATTCATATTTCTGCCTTGATACACAATTTCATACTTTCTTCCTTTTATTTGCAGCTATTGCTTTGCATTTCAGTATCCAAAGTACTTAATTTCAACTGCAAACTTACATATTTCATATGCATTTTTCTGGAAATTATGAGGAAAAATGTGACAAATGCAACTGATTCAACTTTCAATGAGAAAACATATCAAGAAAGAAGAAAATAAATCTAATATCTGTAAACTATTAATCCAAGTGGGATGTATTCCTCAGAACCCCAAGAAGCCAAGGGCAGTTGAGGATGGTTTGAATCAGGGTATATTAGGGGGAACCCCCTCAATCAGAGGACCCACTGGGTTTTGGGGGAGATAGAGAGGGGTTGGTATTAACCAAACATTCTTAGGCTTAGCTATACCTCATACCAGCAGATCCTTGTACTTTTACCCTATAACCTTATAAGACATCTAGTCCAGACTGACCCTCATTGAAACAGACTATTACAGCTGCTGAAGATCTTGTAGGCAGTTAGTAGAGACAAACCATCATCTCTACAGACCTCCAATCAACTATATAAATAATCCATCTAAAGTTTACTCATTTTCTTTATTAGTTAGATATTAGAGCTATAGATATGGAAGGGAAAAGAAGATCTGTTGGGGGAGGGGAGGAATTTTGCCTAGTCAGGGTAAAGCCAACCTAAGGCACAACTAATTAGCTATAGATTTCTTCCAATCTCTCTTTCCCTTCAAGATCCTCCTTTCCCATTTGATTCACCTTATTATTAAAAGAGTTATATCCATGAGACAGATATAATTTGAATTCTTCAGTTAAGAAAGACATTGTCAATTGACTTACCCTGAGAAATTCTCCATATTCCAGCAGGATTGGCAGTTGGCTAGGGGATTCAGCTCTGTGGGCCCTTTCTGATTTTATCATTAATCTTTGATTGTGGACTTCACTCATTATTCAGAAACATCCTCTCTCATGGGAAAATACTTTCAATCAAACCATTGGGTTGAGAGAGAATCTATCAATTTATCTTAGGGAAGCCACTGGCCTTCTCCTTCAAGTAAGAGCAACAGGTCCAGGGTCATCCTAGGAGAGAACATTCAACTGTTAACAGTCTCTCCTGCACCCATCTCTCACTCAAGATTGTGAGCCTGCAGTTTTCATCAGCCTGAAGCCTGTTTTGTTCTTTACATATGATAGCCTTCAAAATATGTTGTAGACTTACTTTGGGGAAAGAGAAGCTGGAAATGGATGATGATCATACAAAACAGACTGAGAAAGTACAATTAAATAGCCAAGATATATTCTCCTCCTTCCTTTTTTTCTTTCTGACATATATATGAATATATATGCATATATATAATATGCAACTATTTACAAATAAATCTATTAGAAAAGATATCTCATCAGAGTGAAAAATAAAGTTACGAATCCTATTACCGAATTTCCCATTTCAAAGAGAATTAAAAAAAAAAAGAAACAATAATGTAGTAAGTTTTAGCCAAGTGATTGGAGACCAAAGGAGAAAGGAGGAGGAAGTAGAAGAAAGAAGAGGAAATGAGGGCTGTGGGAAATGAAGAATAAGACATTCTTTTTAAAAGTATCAAATGATCTCCTGCTTATAGATTTAGAGCAGTGGTTCCCAAACCTTTTTGGCCTACTGCCCTGTTTCCAGAAAAAATATTACTTAGCTCCCTGGAAATTAAATGTTAAAAAATTTTAATAGCAATTAATAGGAAAGATAAATGCACCTGTGGCCGTCACCACTCCCCTGGATCTCTGCAGCACACAACAGGAGGTGGTAGCACCCACTTTGGGAATCACTGATTTAGAGTATAATGAGATTTTAGAGGGTATTCTTTTTTTACAGATAAGGAAACTGAGAATCAAATAAGTTAGTTGTGTATTTGAGTAGCAGTTTATAAATATCTGAGATGGTATTTGAAGCCAGATTTTTCCTAGATCCACAACCAGCTCTGTATACATCTTTCCATACTGTCTCTTTTTTCCTATCAGTAGGCAGGAGTGCAGCAATAAATATGTGATGATGAGACACTGGGATAAAAGTCCAAGCTTGTCTATTCATTGATAATACTAGTGGTTGTCAATCAGTAGGTTTCAATGGTTCCTCATTATCAATGACCCTTTAAAAATTAGAACAGCTCTTTTAAACAGTTTAGTGTTTAGATAATCTCCAAAGACACACCACAGACTAAGATTGTGATTGATTCTTAATTACACTTTCTGACTACCTCACCATGAGTCTTCACCCATCAAGGTATCAGAAAATCCAAAATTAAGCCAATATCCTCATATAAAACAACAACTACATAGTGCCCTCTAAGACCAGGCACTTTCAGAATTCATGTTATTGGGAAGTGAGGAAAAGAGTTGTTCTTTTTGTTTGTTTGTTTGTTTGTTGTTTTGTTTGTTTTACCCCAGAACATTCTGCAGAAAGGCTTTTATGTACTTCTCCCTGAACCAGTCAAATCCAACAGTAGGAAAACATCTTGTGAAGAGGTTGAATCATTCTTCATCCATCTTTCTTTTCTGTCTCTCAGCTGGCATCTTGCATTGCTCACTTATTATAGGTTGGAATTATATTTGCTCTATAAACCCTGAGCCCCAAAACCTTAGTCTGGTTACAATGATAAAGATTAATTATAATGGTTACTGTTATGATTAATAAATTCTTAACTATAAATCCATAATTTGGAGTCAATTATCTATTTTACAGTTGTTTCCGTGGGACATTTATAGTAAATACTGAATATGAATGTTTGAATAGATGAGGAATATTTGAAATTAAGTAAAATTCTTCAGTAAATTTTTATATAGCAGATAGATGAAGGACAACATTTTTAAAAAGGGTGGACATAGGTCAGTAGGGAGAATTACATAGATAACCTATATGGTGAGGAGGACATGAAAAAGATAAATGAGAGGCAGAATTATAGAAGAAATTGTAATAGGATTATCTAGGCTGAAACAATGCGCAACACAAAATAAGAGTAGTAAATTGAAATAAAACATGTTCTTATTAGTTTTCTACCTTCAGAAATAGCTTTAGAAGAGATAAAAAATTCATTCAGGATTTTATTCTATATGAGATTTCAAATGCTTTTACTGAAATAGTCAATTTTAAATCCATTTTAGCTTGTTCCCTAAATACTCATGATCAGGGTACAGTAATATACAGTTTTGTTTTTTTTTTTAAGTAAGATGAGCAGTGTGAACACAAGCAGCATTTAGCAAAAAAATGTCCTTGGGCTACTTTTTAGTGGGTTATATCTGTTTTTTATGGTTTTTTTTTCCTCCAGAGAAATAATATTTTTTTCTAATGTATTAAATTTTAAAATACACATCTGATGAAGTATATCTTTTCTACTCATCAAGGAAATAAAACTCATTTTCCACAACAAAAACTTGTCTAAATTCTTGGCACCTGTAGTTGGACACCGATTCATTTGTAGGCCAATGATTATCCTATGTAGGTTCAAAACTCATCTCTAGCTATACTGGCTGTAGATCTTAGGGATTTCAAGTTGATTTTCATTATGTGTTTGGCAACCTTGAAGTTTTCTTTGATAATTTTCTCCATGATCCCTTTCAAAGCCACCTTTCATCTAAGAGTTCAAATCACCTATGGCTTATATTGTGAAAGTCCTGGGCATTCTCTATACCTCCTATAGTTTACTGCAAAATTCCTTTTATTGTTATACAATAGTAATAATATGTTTTCTGTTATTCTGTTAAAGACTTAATAGTAAAGAGCAAAATTAAGGGGTTTTCTGTTTTATCAATGTCAAAATAAACCTTCATGGTATATTTCCTCCCAAAAAGGCTAATAAAATTAGGAATTCCTTATAGCCTATATTGATAAGTCATTTTCTAAAACCCCAAGAACCTTTGAAGCCAGTTATTTAGACATATAGATATATTTTGTCTGAGGGGCTTTGAATGGTTCTTATGTGATTCCATGTATTTAACTAAGATCAATTTATTTCTTATCTAAATTGACCTGAGGAAATCTGGAAATGGTCCCAGAATAATTTATGAGACATATGGATTAAGGAAGAACAAACATTTATTAAGTGTCTATTCTATACTAGGTGCTTTGCTAAACATTTTACAAATATTATATCCTATGGTCTTCACAATAACCATTGGAGGTAGATATTATTAACCCCATTTTATAATTAAGGAAATCAAGTCAGAGTAAAAAGAAGTTATTTTCCCAGTCTACCAAAGCTAGGAAGTATTTTTTTTCCAAATTTGAATTCAAGTATTAAATAATTGAAGACCCAGTCATTGAACACAGAAACTTAAACATTGTGGCACAATCAAATGTAACAAACTTTTCTACTAGTAGCAATGCAATGACCCAGGACAATCCAGAGGAACTTACGAGAAAGAATGCTATTCACATCCAAAGAAAGAACTGTGGGAGTAGAAAAGCAGAAGATAAACATATGATCAGTCATGTGATTTGATGGAGATATGATTGGGGTTTTGGTGTTAAAAGATCACTCTATTGCAAATATCAATAATATGAAAATAGGTTTTGAAGAATGATTTATATATAACCCATTGGAATTGCTTGTCAGCTCTGGGATGGGGGGTGGAAGGGACAGGAGAAATAACAAATCATGTCATCTTGGAAAATATTCTAAATAAATAAATTTAAAATAAGCATGATGTTTCATATGCATTCATAAACCAGCCATAGACATCAGATTCTTCATTAATATGCATGCTTAAAAAATCCAAGCTGCTACATCAATATTATTAATGCTTGGCACTACTTGATGGCAATGAATTGAGGTGAAGGAACTCTTCTTGGATAAATTATTAGGACTTTCCAAGTCTTTAAAACTATCAATAACTGACAGGAAATATCCTGTTTAATATTAAATGTTTAAAATTAAATATTTTTATTTTTTATTTGTTCAATATGAAATAAAGATAATGTTTAATATGAAATATTTAATATATTTAATATGAAATAATTAAAGATAAGTTTACAGCTTTTATCAAATACTATTTATTTCATTGCTTTGATTACCAATTTATTTGTTCTTTGAATTTATCCATGTGAATGTCTACTTCTGACTGATGTTAACAAATAGTTTTATGTAAGTGAATAAGGGGGAAGGAGTATGACTAGATGACAGTTGTGTTTTTGGTGCATGAGACAAGCAAACACACACACACAAACTAATATTCCAAGACAAACACAAAATTTAAAAAAAAAAAACTTCTTTGTGGAAGTGATGGGTTCATGAGTGTGGTGCAAAAGATGCAAATCCACCCTGCAAAGCCTTACTGCAGAATTTCTGACAGTTGAAAAGGGTTTAGAATCCTGAGGAGAGGCAGTTGATCCTGGAGACTTGATGAGAGTAGGAGGGCCAACTGAGCTCTATCTTTGGATTGGAAAACCTAGCCTTTATTCTGCAGCTATTCTCTTAAGATTTGTTAGTTTAGCTATTTCTTTTGCATCTCCCTGACCTTCCCTATCCCAACCATCATTTTCCCTTCCTGAATTTCCATGGATTTTTGGAAGGAGGGTGGATCTGGGTGATAGCTTTCAAATTTAGTAGTTTTAGTTTCCCCATAGTAAAGTAGGGTTTACCTTTGATACAAATTATCTCTTGAATCATTGTATGTAACCTTCCTACCCTAAAGGCAACAAAATCTCCCAGGACTGAATTAGGCAGGTCCTTTCTCAATCTCACATTCCTGTGTCCCTCCCCCACCTGAAGCTTTCCCTAGGCAGCTGTTAGAGTTACCTTGTATCCCTCTGTCCTTTACAATCAAACCTGAAACCCAATAAACCCTGTTTGTCACTTAATCAAACCTTTGGCTAATTCAGTAATTGATTGATAAGAGAGGGAGAAGGGGAGAAAGGAATAATATTCTCTCTGGGTCCTGAGGGGAGTTGGAGGCATCCATTTTGAGAAGAAGTGGTAATCCCTATACTTCCTCTGGACTCTTCCTTTGTGAACCTGAGAAACTGACTAGAAAGCCCTCTAGTCAGTTTCAAGCCATTTCTGGCTGGCCCTAACCTTTGTCTGTAAAAGTACCCTTCCTACCTGGAGGGCTCAGTTTGTTTCCCTTCAGTGTCTCTGTCTCAAACCCGTATACCCAGTCTGTGTCTACCTGTTGCAGCTGTCTGCTCAATACCTCATCCTCTCCCTTGCAACCCTTTATACCTCAGTATTTATATTCCCTAATCTCAGGCATTCCCTTACCTCTCCTACCACCTCAATTTACCACCTTCATCATTGTACTCTCCTTTCCCACCTACTGACTTAGAGATCTACAAAACCTATCCACGGTTGCCACTGTGACTTATCCCCTATTACAACTACCTTATCACCCTACCTGCCTTATCCCCTATTATTATCCTACTGCCTTAGTCCCATATTACATCCAGTTTATTACCCTACTAGATTAATTCCCTTATTACATGAAACCTTAGAACTCAGCCCATAAATCATAGCATAGTTGAAAATCACCCATTGGAACACTGGCCTTCTAAGGATAGTATACAAAGAGTTCTCTGCGTTTGACATTAAAGTAGTGAACCTTACTTGAAGGAAGGAGTTGAGATTATCTAGAGTTCAGTAAACAAAAGGTCAAGTGGCTTCCTATTTTAATTACTTATTCTTGCTGGCTAAATTCAAAGATTAATTGAATCTATATACTGAGGGATTATACATTTTGTAGTTTCCCCTTTATCCTACATTTTGATGTTCTAGAAAACAAATAGTTACTTAGTACCTTTAAAGTCTTTGAGTTACTGAATAGATCTGAATAAAAACATAAATTCACAAGTTATATGATTGAATATAAGCATGAAGAACTTAATTTTCTGAAACATTTGTGAAATAAACATAATTTAGCATTCATGTCAGTCCCATAAACATGATATAGTCATTGTAGCCCATCATTTTTCTGATGTCTTTCTTTAATATCTTGTTGACTGACATAGCATGGTGAATATTACAGAGGACTTTTGTCAGCAACACCAATAGAACTTAATATAGCTTGAAGAAAATGAAAGGAAGGAAAACACATTTTTTTTAAATTTAGTTTAATTCTTATCTCATTACTCATCAGTCAGAGAACTTAACTGCATGTCACCTGCTAATTAAAATGATATTCCCCTCAGTTTTAAATTAATAAGGGAAGAAGAAAAAGGGTACTTTGGTTTCCTGTCTCACTATGGGTCCCTAAGTATAGTGAACAGATATTTCAGGGAAACAAAATAATGAAGCAAGAAGGGGAATTCTTTCTATAGCAATTTCAGAAATAATTATTTTCTCTCTTCATTTCCATCTAAAACTGAGTGATTCATGAATTACCAAATCTTCCTCTGAAATCTACAACTAGTGGTGTGTCAGCATTTCTAAAAGTGATTCAGTATGGAATGAAGAGGGAAAATAAGGGAGAAATAAACAAATGAACTGTTTGATTCAAAGCAAAAGTTGGGTTTCATTATGTGTTTGTTGTGTGTCAAAGATTACTAGTAACCGTACACTTTTAAGCTTTTCAAAGGCTACACAAAGACACGTACACACACATGCATACACACACACACACACACACACACACACACACACACACATACCCCTAGTCTTTCTGACATTGCATATGTTAAGGGCCACAAAATTAGGATGAGGTAAACATGGATTACCATACACATTGGGGTTTGAAGAAAAGGAAGAATAGACATCATGATAGTCATTCAAATTCTGAAATGCTATTCCAGGAATTAGTTAAGTGTTGTATCTCAGTTCCATAGGATTTCCTCTACCATATTATAACAACCTCTTCATTCTGGAAACCTAATCCTCTTCTGGACTACTTCTTACATTGGAAATACTCTCTACCCCTGAGGCCTCATTTGATTTTCTGTTTTTTCCTATAAGTTCCAATTTAAGGAGGAAGTACAGTCCCATAATGTCTCTATCTGTCTAGGCTTTGTTGCTCCCTCTTTTTGAGAGGACTTTCTCTAATTTGTCTGAACACTTTCCGTTAACCTTTTCAAATCACTTCCATGGGTTGTCTTCTCCTATCAAAAAGTAAGCTTCTTGAGGTCAAGTATAACAATGGCCTTATTGATGAAGCTGGCCATATTGATCACTTTCCAACCAGGGTTCTATAATAAAAATCCTAGGCTGGCTGACCAAAACTGTTATCTTTATAATAACAGAGATGTTGGGAAGCTGATGGGTTGACCTGAGCTAGAAACATGCAGGACTCTCACCTCCACTACACACAGGCTTGAGTGAGTAGGTAGGGGTTGGTACTCTGTTGCTCTCAAACCCCTCCCACCAAGCAGTTGGAAATCAGTTGAAGATGGAGGCAGGACAATGTCTTCTGGCAAGGCTCAGCAAGGGCAAATCTCTAATGAAGTTCACTTTCTCAACTTATATTCCCCACAGTTTTGATTGAGGGACAAAGGAGTAGTTTGATATCTTGATGTTATCCAGAACAGAGGAGGATCTGACTTCTTTAGCTGGCACCTGAAAGGAACCAAGCTTCATGGTACCTGTGAGTATGTCCTAAATAATAGTCAGGCACAACTACTAAAAGATGAAGGTTTATATTAATAAAAGAAGGAAGGGATAGGCAGGGAGGGGGTATCTAGGATTTGGATAAGATCTGGGAAGCCCTGAACTGTTAGGTAGAAACTTCCCCTCCCCCCCCAGGAGGGAGTGGCAGTCTTTATATCTAGCTGGCCCTCAAAGCTTATAATAATCACTTCTAATATCTAAAATAACTAGATGAATAACAAAATGCTATTGCAAGAAAGGTCTAATTTCACTAGGCAAGCAAACTCCTGAGTAGAAAGCAAAAGGGATTTTGCCACCATGGCTCCCAAGGCAATCCCAAAATGGGATCAGTGAGCAAAGTGACCTGCTCACTTTCAACACCCAGGAATCAACTGTTAAACTGCTATCAAAGTGTTCCCTCACCCAGAGTTCTCCATGGGGGTTCCCCTGGAATTCCAAGTGAGGCTTGACCCTGTATCTTGCAGGAATTCCACCCTGCCATTTTCCATGTTACACTTTTGTTTCTGGTCCTATTTATATTCCCAGTATTTAGTAAGGCACTTAGCTTGTGTTTGTTTAATCAGTGCTTATTGACTGACTGGTTCATATAATCTAAGAAGTTATTTAAACATTCTGTTGTATACAAACAGGGTAATAAGGATTTAAATTGTGATTGCAAAAGCATAGATTAAGCTCAGATGAAAACAGGTCAGCAATGCTAATCAAAACTTTTACTACATTTTATAGTATGAGTTACCTAAAGTGCTCTGGATTATACAGCTAAACAAGTATGTGTCAAAGTTCTTCCTGGTTGCAAAGTCATCTCTTTTTCCAAAATAGATGATGTTTTTCTTGAGTAGTATGCATATTTCATAATATAATAGGTAAAATATTAAAATATGTTACTCATGCTGTATTCTTTCAAGCAGTCACCTTGGGGAGAGGGAGAGTACAATTTAATTATTATAATAATTATAATATTGTCAAAAGATTTTAGAACTCCTTATTTTAAAGTTACCTTCAGAATCTTTAGAACATTTATTAACACAATACAAATGTTGACAAACCTTCTAGAACATCTTATGAGAGTAGATTAGATTTTTCAGAAATTATTCAGTAATTTAATGCTGACTTCAAAGTATTAACGATTTAGTGGTATGATATCATTTTTGGCGATAAATAGTAATTTTAAACTGATGATTTTTAAACATATTTGTTGTTCAATAATTGAGTCATGTCCAACTCTTCATGAATTCATGGACCATAGTTATCCATGTGGTTTTCCTTACTGGGATATTCTCTTCCAGTGGATCCCTTTATCAAGCAATCAGAGGTTAAATGAAGTGTCTGAGGTTGTATTTGAACTTGTGTCTTCTCACTTCATTGTCATTGTTCTAATCCCTTGAGTCACAACTAATGTTTGTTCAAAAGGATTATCATTGCACTGAATACTTTGAAAGTTAACATTTATTTGGATATTCAATTTTGTATCACCAGATATGTCTTATTTAATTATAAAGGCATTTGCATATTTTGTGAGTACACTCTTGATTACTTTCTCAGGGACAAGCTGGCTATATTCTGTGTGTTTGGAATTCAGGGAGGTGCCATTTAAAAGTATCTTACAAACTTCCTGTGGACATGTGGGGAACTTGGAGACTACATCCCCTCGATCCAATGGGTTTCTGATTTTGAGATGTGGGGATGTATCCAACGTATAGAGCAGCTTAAATTCGGAGGTCAGGTTTGAGATGACCTCTTGGCTCCATAGCAAGGATGGGTGTAACTGGCCCTATCTTTGAAGAGATTTTATCAGACTCGTGGTCAAATTATACATTTTATCAATATGGCCATGGCTTTAATTAAACTACTAATTTCCCTCATTTTATCAGTCTTTATCATTTTTGATCATTACAATTCCTGAAACAAAATTGTTGGAAAAACTAATGAGTTTTTTGAGAAACTTTCCTTTCCTTCTATTATAAGCCTCTACCAGTTGTGTTTCTCTCCATTGTTATTTGTCAATCCATTTAATTATATAAGTCCTTTTAACCATATTACATCAATTATTTTATATGACTTTAATTAGATGTACAAAAGCACAACAACCCTCTCCCAATAAAACAAAGACACAGTTTCTCCTATTCCATTTTATTCTCTCTGGAGAGTGAACTAATGCTTAGTTTAGCATTGGTCGGGAAAAGTATATATCACAACTGCATTAGTCCTTATCTCAGAAATTGTGGGATTGAATTACAAAGTTCACTCCCATTGGGCACTCCTTAGTCATCAGGGGACTAAGCTTGCTGCAAAACACAATTGCCAAAATGTCAGAGACTCAAATCTCTTTAGAAAGGAAAATAACAAATACAGTGTCTAATAACAGAAGGCTCCATTTTTTTCCAATTAAATGTAGAAACAATTTAAAATAACCATTTTGATAACTTTATGATCCCGATTCTCTCCCTTCTTCTATGTGATAATCCCCAAGAAATTAAATAATCTGTCATAGTTTATACCAGAACTCTCATTTTTCATTATATTGGCTTAGCCTACTCATGAAAAATTACTATTTTTCCCCAAATATTTAGGTCTGATTTGATTTATATGAAAAGTGTTTTGTAATTGTTTTCAAATAATTATTTGGTTTGTTTTGGTAAATAGACCTGCAGATATTTAATTTTGTCTAAAGTCATTTTAAATGCATTTCCTCATTCTGTTTCTTGACATTGGACTTTGTTGATGGTTAAAAAAATGCTGGTGATATATGTGGATTTATTTTATATCTTGCAACTTTGCTAAAGTTGTTAATTGTTTCAATTAGTTTTGAGGGCATGATTCTTTGGAGTTCTTCATATATATCTTCATTTCATATGCAAAGAATGATAAGTTTGTTTCCTCATTGCTTTTTCTAATGCCTTCAATTTCTTTTTCTTCTCTTAATGCTATAGCTAGTATTCTAGTATAATATTGAATAGAAGTGAGGAAAATGGCCATGTTTACTTCATCCTTTATGTTATTGGGATGACTTCTAGTTTATCCCCATTACGCATAATGCTTGCTGCTAGTTTTAGATATATGGCAGTATTATGAAGTGTTTTTTTTCAAAATAAGGAATGGTCTTATATTTTGTCAAAAGCCTTTTCTGTTTCTATTAAGATAATCAGGGGCAGCTGGGTAGCTCAGTGGATTGAGAGTCAGGCCTAGAGATGAGAGGTCCTAGGTTCAAATCCGGCCTCAGACACTTCCCAGCTGTGTGACCTTGGGCAAGTCACTTGAACCCCATTGCCCATCCTTACCACTCTTCCACCTAGGAGCCAATACACAGAAGTTAAGGGTTTTAAAAAATTTAAAAAAAAAGATAATCACATAGTTTCTATTTGTTTGTTACTGATATTGTCAATTATGCAAATGGTTTTTATCAATATCAAACTATGCCTATATTCATAGTAAAACCCCACCTGGTCATGGTTCATGATCCTTGTGATATATTGCTATTATCTTCTTGCTGATATTTTTAAAATATTATTGCGCCAACCTCCACTTCAGAGATTGGCATATACTTTTCTTTTTTGTTTCCTCTTCCTGATTTATATATCATTATCATATTTATATCATGAAAGGAATTTTGTAGCATTTCTTCTTTTCCTATGTTTCCAAGTATTTTATATAATATTACAGTTAATTGTATTTTGAATGTTTGGTAGAGTTCATTTATTATTCCAGCTGACCCTATATATTTTACCTTAGGTTATTTATTGATGGCTTATTTGTTTTCTTTTTCTGAAATGCAGTTGTTTAAATATTCTATTTTCTCTTCTGTTAATTTGAATAATATATATTTAAAATATTTAATTCTGCTAAAATTGTTAAATTATTGGTACATAGTTGGGCAAAAATAACCTCTAATAATTGTTTAATTCCTTCTTCCCTGGATTTGAATTCTCCTTTTCCATTTTTAATGTTGGTAATTTGTTTCTTATCTCTCTTTTTAATAAAATTAAGAATTTTTAAATTTTTCTGCTTTTTTATTAAACTAGTTATTTTTTCTTGTTTATTAATTAAATGTTGTTCTTCATGTAAGCTTTAATGATTTCTTCTCTAATTTTCAGAATTTGCATTTTGTTGTTCAAATGGGGATTTTTAACTTATTATTTTTCTAGATATTTTAGTTGCATATCTGATTCATTGTTCTCTTATTTCTTTATTTTATTTACTTAAGCATTTAGAATTATAAATTTCCTCCTCAGTACTGCTTTGGTTGCATCTCGAATTTTGATATTTTACCTCATTATATTTTTTCCTCTTTAATTAAATAATTGTTTCTATAATTTGTGCTTCCTTTAGGATAGGATTATTTAATTTCCAATTAAGTTTTAGTTTTTATTTCTACTACCTTTTTAGAATGTGATTTTATAGCATTATAGCTTAAAAATGGATTTAATATTTCAGCTTTTCTATATTTTTTATGACATTTAATGCTCTATCATGTGGTCAATTTTTGTGAAGGTGATATGTAGTTCTTAGAAAAAAGATATATCCTTTTCTATTCACATTCAGTTTTCTCCAGAGTTCTCTTATCAACTTTTCTATAATTCTGTTACTTTTAAAACTCATTTCTTGGTCATTTTTAGTTTCAATTTATTTAATTTGGGGAGAGGAATGCTGCGGTCCCCCACTAGAATAATTTTACTGTCAGTTTCCTCTTATAATTTGTGTAGATTCTCCTTTAGGAATTTGTATGCTATGTCATTGTGTGCATATTTGTTTAGTACTGATATCACTCCATTTTCTATGGTACCTTTTATCAATTTATAATTTCCTTCCTTTACTTTTTGGATTAGATCAATTTTTACTTTTGCTTTATCTGAAAATCATAATTGCTCCTCCTTCTTTAATACCTTAGCTGAGGTGTAAAGATTCTTGTCCAGTGTCTTAGTTTTACTCAGCATGGGTCTCCCTGTTTTAAATGTGTATCTTGTAGATAGCATATTCTGACTTTTAATCTACTCTGCTATACTTTCAGTTTTACTGGTGATTTCATCACATTCACATTTACCATTATTATTATTTGTGAGTTTCCTTCCATTTTATTTTTTCCCTTTTTGCTCCTTCACTCTCCTTTCATCTTTTCACTTTTCATAAATGTTTAATTCCTAATCTTGCCTTCTCTGATTCATCTATCATTTTGCCTCTCCTTTCTTTTTCTTATTTCCCTATCCCTTCTACTTCACTTTAGATTAATTGAGATTTTATAGGTAATGGAATGTCTATCAGCTTTTTCTTTTTTTTTAAGTAATTCTGATGAGATTAAGGGTCAGACTTTGTCTACCATCCCCCTCTCTCTTCTCTTCCTCTATATAGAATTGTACTTTTTTCTCCATGTGAGACCATTTATGTGCTTCTATCTTTTCTTTTCTCTTCTCCTAGTATGTTCCTTTCTTGTTATTTATATTTTTATCATTTCATTCTATTCAACTTACTTTCTTCCTCCTGTCTTTGAATACTGTTTCTCACTTCCCTAAAAATGATAAAGTTAATAAGTACTTTAAATACCTTAAGTAATTTGAGTATGTCAAATATCTTAAATCTTTGCTATGTAGGAATGTAATCAGTTTAACCTCACTGACTTCTTTAGATTTTCAATTGCCTTTTTATGGATACCTTTCTGATTACCTTTTAATGCTTCTCTCTCTCTCCCTCCCTCCCCTCCCTCTCCCTTTTCCTCTTTTTCTCCCTCCCTCTCATTCTCTTGCTTCTCTTGAGTGTGAAATTTAGTCATTGAATTTTATTTTTAACTCTGTTAGGAATGCCTGGAAGTCCTGTATTTATTTAAATATCTATTTTCATCCTGGAGGATTATGCAGTTTTGTTGGATTTTTAATTTGTGATTTTAATTATATATCATTTGCCTTTTGTATTATCATACTCTGTGCCCTTCATTCTTTTACTGTTAAAGTAGTTCGGTTCCGTGTCATTCTGACTGTGGCTTCAACATATTTGAATTGTTTCATTCCTACAGCTTGTAGTACTTCTCCCTAAGGCTGGAAATTCTGAAATCTGGCTAAAATCATCCAGATATTTAAATTTTGGATCTCTTTTAGTAGGTAGTTTATAGACTATTTTTATTTCTATTTTTATTTCTTCTTTGTAAATATCAGAACAATTTTTCCTTAGGGTTTATTTTTTTAAATGGTGTCCAGTCGTTTTCTGATCATAGCTTTCACTTATTCTGATGATTCTTAATTTTTTTCTCCTACACCTTTTTTCTTATATCAGTTATATTTTCACTGAGACATTTCAAATTTTCTTCTATATTTCCTCTTTTTTGAATCTTGTTTCATTATTTCCTCATATCTTTTTGGCTCATTAGCTTTCATTTCCCCAATTTTAATTTTTAAGAAATTGCTTACTTTCTTGAATTTTTATGTTTCCTTTTCCATTTGGGGCCAATTCTACTCTTTAAGAAGTTATTTTCTTCAGTGTATTTTTGCCTTCGTTTCTGTTTGGCCCATTTCAGCTTTTAGGGTGTTGTTTTTTTCATTGAATTTTTCTCAAGCCTATCTCTATCAACTCTATTATTATTTGATTTTTTAAAAACTTCTTAGAAACTAATTCTGGAGTTCATTTTGGGCATGACACTCTTTCACACTTTCCTCTGAGGAATGACATGTTTGTATTTTAGCATTCTTGTTGGTTTTTTTTAGTTTGTATTTCGATATTCCCTTTAACTAAAATAACTTTCTATGATTAAAAGTTTTCTTAATATTTTGTTCATTTTTTAGTTTCTCTCTTCCTCATTACCTTGTTTTTATGTTGAAGTTCTGCTTTACCCCTGGAGTAGAGAAAATTTTGTGTTAATCATGGAATGTATTCTGCTCTGGTGCTTGTCATATTCCTGGCTACCTTTGGGCTGAAAAGTGTGCACTTCAAAGGAGTCACCTGGGAAGTTTGCTGTGCGGAGATCTGTAGATGAATTTTTTCAAGCTCTATTCCACTGCCCCTGTTGCCAATTCCTATAGTGTCTCAAGTGTTTAGCTGGTCTTGCTCTATTAATTTCCTCACATTATGCATACTTAATTTTCTGAGTGACTCTCCCTTCTCAACTCAGTGAGAAAGATCATCCCTGCTATCCTTCATTTTTATTTTTTTATAATGAAAGATTTCAGTGAGCTTGGTTCATTCTTTTATCTGCCATCTTAGTTCCTTTTCATAGAGGGCTCAGGACCTCCCTCCTTATGGTATTATGTCTCATCAGATGTTGATTGTAACATAGATTTTAGGTTTGCCAGGAGTACTGAAACTTTAAGTCATTTGTCAATAACCATAATATTACTAATGTATCAGTGATGGAGCATGAATTCAGATGCTTTTTGACTCCAAGGTTGACTTTGTAGCATGCCACATTGTTCCATTTCTTGTTTACTACAATATACTTAACTGTAATTGAGTTTACCATGTAATATTTAAAAGAATGTAATGAATATATGTATTTTTCCTGTTGAAAATTTCAATTTTTACCTATATCTTATCACTGTATTGGTCAACAAGAGTTTTGTTGTGACTTTAAGAAGGTTATCAGGCTAACTATAGTTGGTGTCTGCTAACACTGCTCATTTTACAAGCAGCTAGAGATTAGAGAATATTATTTCTTTACTGATAAAAGTTGAACATGTATGTCACAATATGAGACAACTAACATTTCCCTAGTACCTTTGATTTCAAGAATCTCTATTCCCACATACCCTTTATAGATTGAAAAAGGATTTGTTAACAACTACTAAGAATTCACTATTTTAGGCTTATGAACTTCACTTGCTCTTAAGGTTGTATATAAGTTTAAATAAGCTTTGTAATAGTTTATATTGGTGGAGAAAGTTATTTTTTTCCAGTTTCATCCTCATCCCATGAATCAATGTCAAATGATACTTATATTACTTAGGTGCTATTATGAGGAGTCCTGCTGTCCATTATTTGTGGAACGGCTGTGTATTAAACTGTAGATTGTGAATATTTTTCTTTTCCTCATGAGAAGAGATAAATAGCAAGTGTAGAGCTCAATGATACAAGATCCAATCATATTAATTTACTAGATAGATGCTACTTTGTATAAGAAATGTAATTTCAACTCTGGCTTTGCTGGTTAGAGTGAGGATTACAAGCTTTATAATTAGTAACAGGTTAATGTTCTCATATACTAGGCAGAAATGCAGCCCCCATAGGATGGTAAAATGGAAAAAGCAAATTAAAATGGATTTGAGCCAGTACACAGATGGATCAATATCTGGCACTTACAGGTCTGCATAGTAAGGTATATGTAGTAATTCAGCAGTCTTGCTACTACCATCAAGTCTCCTCTCTCCCCATTAATAGGTGCTGAGAAGGCAATGTTAAGTCAAGAAGAAGAAGAAGGGCAAATCCCATTTATCTTAACAAAACCTACTCTAAAATTAGTTAGCTTCTATGAGATAGAAGTATACTGTAGAAATTTAGAGCTGAAGTGAGATTGAAATACCATTACATCTATCATTTTGACATCAAATGTTACTGTACTTAAATTATTTCAGAAATATAAGAACATATACTTAAAAAAACTAATGAAGTAAGAAATGCCAGTCCTTCTTTAGTAACACATATCACCAATGAATAATGTTCACTGTCAGGAAAGTCTTCTGCATCAATAACATACATTTCTAATATTAAAGTATAAGCCCGTATTTTGTAGTTTCTTAATTGAAAATGGAAAATTCTTGTTTTCCACCATCTATATAAAGAGTTTTCACAGAAAAAGAATATTACTGAATTATGCTTAAAATTTCAATTTTTCCAGTCTTAATAATCCTACTTTAATATTTCCCCCTCTAGACTTTGCTTTCTAGCCATATCATTTTCTTGGTAGATCTCTTTTGAACAATAAAAATTTCACATTTCCATGTAGATGTGGAGATCACTAAATAGCACAAAAATCAAGGTACCTGGAGAAACATTTTTGCAACTATCAGGGTAATGATCACTGGAAATAATCCTGAATTTGGCTGAGCTGTTAACCACCTATGCTATTTTAGGAAAAGCTCTCAATGTTACAGAACCCAGTTTGCTCATTTGGAAGATGAAGTGATTGGTCTAGACAGACGAGTTTAAAGTTCCTTCTAGGTTTATAATTATGATTTTATAATTCTCATTCTATTTGGCCCATAGTAATACATGAATTATTTTTTCCTGTACTAGTACATAATGAATCTCATATCTATGTAGTGTACTTCTAATAGTGCTACAGAGTTTTGCTTAGTGGATTTTTTTTTATTGTTTAATTGTTTTATCACTTATTAAAATTAAGGACAATTACTTTAAGTTTCAATCTGAATTTAAATTTGAACTCTAGATATATGACCTGAAACAAGACATTTACGTG
This sequence comes from Gracilinanus agilis, assembly GCF_016433145.1. Classification (NCBI taxonomy): domain Eukaryota; kingdom Metazoa; phylum Chordata; class Mammalia; order Didelphimorphia; family Didelphidae; genus Gracilinanus; species Gracilinanus agilis. Next base: position 538,540,827 of record NC_058132.1, read on the forward strand.
GTGTTTGCTTCATTTTCCTCAACTCTAAAGTGTGGATTATAATAGTAACTATTTCTCTCATAGTTTTTATGAAGATTAAATGAGATTATATTGTGAAAAGTACTTAGAAAAATGATTGAAACATGATAAATTCAATAAAATCCCTATTCTATTTTCCTTCAAGCTTCCCAATATTTTAATATAATGTCAGTAAATTAATTATATGATATATTTCCCCACATGCGAAATCTATTAACTCCAGGTATTAATTTTGTTGTTTCCATTAGGCAATCTCATATGAGAAGGAGAAAGGCCAATGGGAGAGAATGAGAAATACATAGGTTCAAGTCATGGCATTCATAATTGCGTTATAACTCTGGTCAAGTTATTTAATGTGTTTGGGATTTCCAAGCAATTTTCTAAGACTTTTAGTTGCAAAAAATTTTGCAATCAAGGGAGTTTCATCACCAGGACTTCAATAAAATAATGAAACCACAGGCTTTATAAAAATTATAATATTAATAATAATAACAACAATGATATTAGTTAATATTAAAAAAGGAGCAGGAAGATGGAAGGAGGAAGAAAATATAAACAAAGGAGGAAAATAAATGGCAATTTTTACTTGTCTCCCTCAATCCAGAATGGAAATGTTATTCTACGATATAAACCAGGGCCACTAATCCATACATATGTAACCACATATGCTATACATTAGCTTAGTTTTTTAAAATTGTACAATCTGTTTTATTATACTTTATTTGTTTTGTTAAATACCTCTTTACTACATTTTATATGGCTTGAAGTAGTGTCTATACCACCAACTATGCTTAATCCCTGAATATAGAAATCATCATATTACTCTAATCAACTTCATATTATTTTTTTCTAAACTATCATATGTGGCATTAATGATATCACTTATATGTGCTATAAATTATGTTAATTTATATGCCCCTTGTATTGTGCAATTATCCTTTATATTCTATTTATTTGGTATTACTTCATGATTATTTCAAACAAAGATTTTCCTATTAGATTGAAATTTGTGTTAGGCAGTCTAAAATATAATTATGCCAAATCAAGATATATCTAACCTCTTCTGCTGCTATATCCTTTTAATAAAGCAATAAGTTTAGGCTTCAAGCCCTTATTCCAACTAGTCTTGCAGAAATCTGCCCATATTTTATCTTCAAAATACCTGCTGAGGGCAGCTGGGTAGCTCAGTGGAGTGAGAGTCAGGCCTAGAGACAGGAGGTCCTAGGTTCAAACCTGGCCTCAGCCACTTCCCAGGTGTGTGACCCTGGGCAAGTCACTTGACCCCCATTGCCCACCCTTACCAATCTTCCACCTATGAGACAATACACC
>NC_058132.1:538557026-538568406 GCF_016433145.1 Gracilinanus agilis
CCAATCCAACTACCAACAATTTGGAAATTGGTCTTGATCAAGGACACATGTCAAAACTAGTGGAAATGTGCATTGGCCATGGTTGGGGGGGTTGCGGGGGGTGAAGGGGAAAGGAAGAGCATGAATCATGTAACCATGTTAAAAATGAATATTAATAAATGTTTGAAAAAAAGAGAATGACTTGTGTATGTCCTCCAGAGAAAGAACTTATAAATAAGACACAATTTTTCATATATGTCTTTTTTGTCAAATCATACCTTCAATAATGAAGGGAGAGAAGGGAGGATTTAACTGGGAATTAGAATGTAAGAAACAAATATATTTAAATGTAAAAAATGATGGTGCAGTAAAATTCCTGAGAGCATGAAAATCCCCAACTCAAACTAATCCTCAATAATTGATTAATCAACACATTTTACAGCATCTACTACTGGTCAGGAATTATTGAAGAAATTGGAGGTTTATTAAAGAAAATCAGATAATCCCTCACCTTATTGAGTTTATATTCTATTATTAGATATGATACATATGCCAATAAATGTAGACAATCTATACAAAATAAGTATAGAATGTTAAGTGGAGAGTTACTAACAACTGGGTGATCAGGATTTGCCTTTTATTGTCAGTAAGGTTTGAAGTGAGTTTTTAACAATATTAGGGAGGATATAAGGTTAAAACTAGTAGAAGAAGTATATTCCAGGCCTAGAGGAAAATATATCAAAACTGGTTAGTATGAAATATTTGATGAACAGGAATCAAATCTGATTGAATGAACTATGTTCACTAAAAAGAAATGTATATTAAAATCCAAGAAAAATAAGTTGAACATAAGATGTGAAGTGCTTTAAATGCTAAAAAGGAGTTTGTATTTGTTCCAAGAGTAATAGAAATTTTGGAGCTCATTTTGGCATGGTGTGAAGGTTGGAATTTGAGAAACTACATAGTGTGGTCAAGATAAGACAGAAGAGGACACTGAAGAAAAGTCAGTCTGGTACTTTTCTTTTTTTCTATGAAGTTTTTCCAACAAATGTTTTTTTTCTTTAATTTAAGTGTAATCTTCCTTTAAAAGTTATTGCTATTAGTAAACTATAATCATTACAAACTGTTTTGTAACATAAGTTATGTAAAGCAAATTCATAAAACCCATTGAAGACAATTCCATTTCCTAACAATAAGTATAGTAGGAAGCTCCATTCAGAAATAAAAAGTTCAATAATTTAGAAAATAAAATGGAAAGAGAGCCCTTTCATGATTTTAGGGGACTTTTAAGGAATAGAAATGATAACAATTATTTAAAATATCACTTTAGATAAAATTGAGAAGATTTTTAACTATCAAAATAGATGAAGCCAGAATAACAATGAAAAGTGTTTATTAAGGATGAAATATTTACAGATTGAAGTATTCCCCTTCATGGGAACAGAACTGGTCTTGGTACCTAGGAATGTGGATAAAACTACAGGATGAAATGCAGATGTGGATTAGTGGAACTAGTCCTGTCGGCAAGAGGGACATAGTGAAAGAATATTAAGACTTCATTAAAGTTCTTACCTGAAATACCATTTAATCCCTTCTACAAATTACCCGAAGACAACATGCTTTCCTTTCATTATTCGGTAAGTCCGATTTATATTTAAGAAGCCATTCTCCTACACAAGCCTCCATGGGTCAAACTGACATTTTATTGGCATCCTAGTGACAAAGTAAACAAGAAAAGAGAGTTGGACACTGGTGAAGATTGATGGGCTCTATCCCATGTTTGTTTTAAGTGGTGATAAGAGAATTAGGGGAAAATCTTTAGAATATACTACTTGAAAATACTCTATCAGTAGATGTAAAAGTAATTTATACACTGGGAAATCTTATATTATATAAAATATAGTCTTATGATGGATTTTTAATTCATATTAGTTTTTAGTAATAAGGTTATGCATAACATAACAAATAAAACGAATGAAACAAGGAATTCACTGGCAATGTCCAAAGTAAAAATGGATGTTTAGTTGAACTTTTTTTTTATTTGGGAGAGGAAAGTTTGTTCTTTGTGTATTCCAAAGGTCCTCTTAAATTTCTCCTCTTGCTTGATCACATAATTGCTTTGTATAAAACTTATTTTCATTAATGGATATAAGCATGTATTTACATGTAAACTGCAGTGTGATTAATGAATGAAATATTTAAATGAATAAAAAATTTATTAAGTGCTTGCATTGCAGTACTTTCCTAGGTGCAGCTTATAAATGTATAAAAAACAAAATCAGTTTTTCACCTCATAATTTATAAATGGGTAATGGAGGAGGTAACACAAAGGAAAGAGCTAACTCTGGAGCAATACTTTGGTCTGGAAATCAGGAAAAAAGAAAACATGGAAAAAACTACATGGAATAATTAACTTTGAAATGTGTAGAAGCAAACAACAACAACAGACATATGGCCACAGATTTAATTTTTGAAGAATAAATTGTCAATGTTAATTTTAGAGAAAGAATTAAAAAATTGAAACATGAAAGATATAATAATGCTTTCTGAGATGTTGGAGGGGATGAAGGGCTCAGACACTTGTGGGAAAAAACAAAACAAGCAAACAAAAGAATAAAAACTTTCCACGAATTCTCCATTGGCTTTGCTAAGGGTAAAATAAAATAAATTAATAAACATATACTTAACCCTTGCTTAACTTTAGGCTAAAATAATTTTTCCATATTTCAGAATTACCTTCTCCCTGTCCTTTGATCTCTTAAGCTTGAATGTCTGCTGGCTTGTAGTAATTGGAAAAATTTATTGTCAATTAGAATATAAGACATTTTATTTTCATAGACCATAGGAAGTCATTTTTTTATTCTTCATCACATTCTACTTTCATCATTACTATATTGATAAAACATGTTTCTTTAAACTCATATTGACTTTTATATCAACACTCATTTCTAACAGTTGAAACCTCACATTGTAACCTAATTTATATTGATTTCTATTGACTGCAACATACTGCAAACCGTATATTTTCCATTATTCAGAAATTCCGTTTTTTCATTTAGTGTGGTAATATAGCTTCATAATTTAAAGATAATGTTCTATTGCCTCATATTTTAAAAATGGGTTAAGATGATGTATTATTAAATGAATATATGCTTACAGTGTTAACCACCATTTTTATTATTTTTTTTAAGTAGAGATCTTTTAAATACATAATTTTTGAGGAATGTATAGCTAAAGAATAAAAACATACATGTTCATTTTGAATCCATACTATGACCCATTCTAATTTATATTTGTTTAACTATTTTGGAGTAGTGATCAGGATGATTGGGGTAGGGTGGAGGGATCTGAATTCTTATGCATCTATGGGGATTTCGTGAATCTATTTCTACCCTATAGTGTGACAAAGAAGTTAAGAGGCAAGAAAAAGTTCATTTGGGGAATGGAATAGTGTAGAGGGAAGAATTCCCAAGTCATCTCTGAAAATTTGTTAATATCATGAACTGCTGGGAGACATCAAAATCCTCAAGAAGAATCTGGAGCTATTTATCCCTTTTACAAAATTTTAAATAGGGAATTTTCTTGTTATCAGAGAGGATCTCTTTAGTCCCATTCCCTAATTCTCCTAAGACCTGGGCCAATACTGCCATAGCAGGTTTAAAGGTATTAGAAATTTTAAGGACTCTTCAGGTCTCAAATTCAGGTCCTTTAACCTTGCTTGACCAAATTTAATCCTCTTCAAAGCATCCAAAACATTTAACTCCTAGGTTTTGTGACACATGACACAAAAGGGAGAGAGTAAAATAGTGTCATCTTTTATACATAATTGTGTTATGTGTAATTATTCTGTGTCAACAGATCTGTAAGGCTGTATTAAGCATCATTGGCACAGCTGGAACAATGGGCTAGCTCTATACATTATAGGAACAAATTATTATTGTGTTTAAGAAATTATTTATGATTTGGATAATGAATTTTAATGGGAAGATATTAAAAATGAAATTTCACTTTTTATACACTGTAAATATTTACAAAATGTTTTGCACAATCCATGTCTTTTGGAAATTAACTACAATATCTGATCTTTGATTTTATCATTGATGATTTTATTTTAAATTTTGAGCAAAATGTAAGTAAACAGTAAACAGTCTATTTAAACTGATAGTTCATATAGGAAATATGCTCCTAGTAATAAAGCATGCCTTCACCAAAGATAATTAAAACAAAATTATTTGCTTCTACTATTAGCACAATATTCCAGTGATAAATGAACTTTATGCCATTTTACCATGAGCAAGTATAATTTCTATTTGACCACATTTAGATTACTTCATTGTATAATTAATTTTCCTTGAGTATTTTACTTTGTTACAACATATCTCTCAAAAAAAGAGCAATCTGTAAATATTTGTAATGTAAAAAGAAAAACAAACAATATTTTTTTAAAAAAGTAGAAACTGGCTGCCTCTATTTGGAGGTCTTCAAGCAAAGGATGAATTTTCATTGTCAGAAATATTAAAGTGTTTTCAGGATTAGGTTTGCTATACAATAATACTTGTCTTATTCCTTTAACTTTGACAAAGTACCTCAAAGTGTTATTTATATATCATCATCTTTAGACTATATGTTAACTATATCTTCTTCTTGTTGTTGTTGTTCTTCTTGTTCTTGTTCTTGTTCTTCTTGTTCTTGTTCTTCTTGTTCTTCTTGTTCTTGTTCTTGCTGTTGTTGTTGTTGTTGTTCTTTCTTCTTCTTCTTCTTCTTCTTCTTCTTCTTCTTCTTCTTCTTCTTCTTCTTCTTCTTCTTCTTCTTCTTCTTCTCCTTCACTTTTTCCTTCTCCTTCTCCTTATTCTTCTCCTCTTCCTCTTTCTCCTCCGCCTCCTCTTTTTTCCATCAGTAGTGAATGTTAGATTTGAAATCATATGTTCTGGTGTCAAACTTTACTTACCACCTGTACCACTTTTGTCAAGTTACTGATCTTTTTAGACACTCGGTTTCTTCTTCAGTATAAAGAACAAGTTTGACTAGACAATATCTGATATCACTTTCAGCTATAAATCTTAGTCCCTATTCAGTCTCATTTCCCACATTTATAGAGTATTAATCATGATTTTTGAAACATGTTAAATCTAAATAGATATAGTCAAAAGAGAAAAACAGGGAAGTTATATTGTTAAAAGATGCTATAGATAATGAAGAATTATCATTATTAAACCTATATGCACCAAATTTATAGAATCCATAAGAAATTAAAGGAATTAAAGTAGACAATGAAGAAACTATCACCCTTTGAAAAAGATATAATCGTATGAGAGAAAAATTCTAGATATCAACTAAAAACTAGGTGAAATAAATAATAACTTTAGTAAGGTTGCAGGATAAAAAATAAATCACATACATCATCTGCTTTTCTATATATTACCAACAAATTTCAGGAGCAAGTGTTAAAAAAGAAATTTAATTTAAAATAACTCTCAATAATATAAAATACCTGGGAACCTTTTTGCCAAGACAAACACAGGAGTTAAATGAACACAATTACAAAACAGTTTGCACACAAATAAACCCAGATCTAAACATTTAAATATATTAATTTCTGTTAGAATTATTTCTCAAGTTTCTGTATGTCAGTGCCATACCAATCAAACTACTGAATAATTATTTAATAGAACTAGAAAAATATTAATCTGAAAGAACAAAAGGTCAACAATATCAAGGGAACTGATGGAAAAAAATGTAAAGGAAGGAGGGTTAGTAATATCAGATCTCAAACTGCACTATAAAGTAGCAATCATCAAAGCAATCTGGTACTGGCTAAGAAATAGAATGTAGATCAATGCAGTATACAGTATACAGCAGTAAATTACCTTAGCAACTTCGTTTTTCATAAATGCAAAGATCCCAGCTTTTGGAACAAGAACTCACTTTTTTTCCTGTAAAAGTGGTTTGTCTTTATTTTTTAAATTTTTATTTTATTTTGAATATTTCCCCATAGTTACAAATTTCGTGTTCTTTCCCTCTCCTCCAACACCCCAACCCTCTGTAATCAATGTACAATTCCACTGAGTTTTACATGTGTCATTGATTAAGACCTAAATCTATATTATTGATAGTTGGACTAGAGTTATCGTTTAGCATCTACCTCCCCAATGATATCCCCATCAGCCCATGCATTCAAGCAGTTGTTTTTCTTCTATGTTTTTGCTCCCACAGTTCTTCCTCTGAATGTGGCTAGTTTTCTTTCTCATGAGTCCCTCAGCCTTGCTCTAGATCCTTGCATTGCTGTTAGTAGAGAAGTCCCTTATGTTCAATTGTACCATAGTGTATCAGTCTCTATATACAATGTTCTCCTGGATCTGCTCCTTTCACTCGGCATCAATTCATACAGGTTATTCAAGTTCACATGGAATTCCTCCAGTTTGTTATTCCTTTGAGCACAATAGTATTCCATCACCAACAAATACATCAATTTGTTCAACCATACACCAATCAAAGGGCATTCACTCGTTTTCCAAATTTTGCCAAAGAGCGTGGCTATAAATATTTTTGTGTAAGCCTTTTCCCTTATCTCTTTGGGGTAAAAACCAAGCAGTGCTATGGCTAGATCAAAAGGCAGATAGTCTTTTAAAGATCCTTGGACAAAGTTCTAAATTGCCATCCAGAATAGTTGGATCAATTCACAACTCCACCAGGAATGCATTATTCTTCCACATCCCCTCCAACATTCCCCACCTTCCTTTGCTTTCATGTCAGCTATTCCGCTAGATGTGAGGTGGTACCTCAGAGTTGTTTTGATTTGTATTTCTCTAATTATAAGAAATTTAGAACACTTTTTCATGTGTTTGTTGTTAATTTTGATTTATTAATCTGAAAATTGCCTATTCATGTCCCTTGCCCAATTATCAGTTGGGGAATGGCTTGTTTTTTTTGTACAATTGGTTTAGCTCCTTATATATTTGAGTAATTAGACCTTTGTCAGAAATTTTTGTTATAAAGATTTTTTTTTCCAATTTGTTGCTTCCCTTCTAATTTTGGTAGCATTGGTTTTGTTTGTACAAAACCTTTTTAATTTAATATAATCAAAATTGTTTATTTTACCTTTCGTAATTTTTTCTAACTCTTGCTTTGTTTTAAAATTTTTCCTTTCTCAGAGATTTGACAAGTATATTATTCAGTGCTAACCTAATTTACTTATAGTTTTCTTCTTTATCTTCAAGTCATTCACCCATTCTGAATTTATCTTGGAATATGGTGTGAGATGTTGATCTAAACCCAAGCTTTCCCATACTGTTTTCCAATTTTCCTACCAGTTTTTTTTCAAACAGTTGATTTTTGTCCCATAAGCTGGATTATTTTGGTTTATCATAGACTGTCTTGCTGAAGTTGCTTACCCCAAGTCTATTCCACTGGTCCTCCCTCCTGTCTCTTCACCAATATCATATTGTTTTGATGACTACTGCTTCATAGTACAGTTTAAGATCTGGTACTGATAGGCCCCCTTCTTTCATATATTTTTTCAGTATTTTTATGGGTAGGTGATCCTTAATTGTAAACACAATTCTCTTGCCTTTCTGAATATCATATTCCAAGCCTTGTACTCTTTTATTATGGAGGCTGCCAGATCCTGTGTAATCTTGATTGGTGTTCCTTGATATCTGAATTGTCTCTTTCTGGCTTCTTATATTTTTTCCTTAACTTCAAAACTCTTTAATTTGGCAATTATATTCCTGGGGGTTGACTTTTGAGGGTTTAGTATAGAGGGTAATCTATGGATCCTTTCAACGTCTATTTTGCCTTCTTGTTCAGGAACATCAGGGCAGTTTTCTTGGATAATTTCTTGTAGTATGGAGTCCAAATTTCTATTAATTTTTTGATTTTTCAGGAAGACCAATGATTCTCAAATTATCTCTTCTTGACCTGTTTTCTTGATCTGTCATTCTCTTAATTAGATATTTCATGGTTCCTTCTATTTTGTCAATCCTTTGACTTTGCATTATTAGTTCTTGCCATCTTGCAAATTCATTGGCTTCTACTTGCCTTATTCTGGTCTTTAAAGACTGGTTTTCTGCTAAAAATCTTTTGATTTTCCTTTTCAAATTGGTCAATTCTGTTTTTCATGGTTTCCTGCTGCTTAATTTGGTTTTCCAATTTGCTTATTATTTGGTTTGATTTGGGGGCATCTTTCTCCAATTGGGAGTTTTTATCTTTTAACCTGTTAATTTCTTTTTGAGCTATTTCCCACTTTTCTTGCCAAATCTCCTCCATCTTTCTCATGATCTCTGATTTGAACTCTTCAAGAGCTTGTGACCAAATTTTCATTTTTTGGTGAAGGTTTGGATGTAATTACTTGTTTATCCTCCTCTACTGTCTGCTCTGAGTGGATTTTTTCTATGTAATAGTTATCGAGTATTAGTGCTTTCCTCATTCTTTCTCTTGGATAGTTCTTGGGCATTGCTTGCCATTATTATGCTGTTTTTCTTTCTCAGTCAGAAGTCTGGGTTAGGCAAGCAAGCTCTCTGTATATAGAACTGTGGAGCAGTTTTTGCCTGAGTCACAGTGCAGTCCCACCCCTCTCAGCTTTATCCTTGCACCCAAGTTCTGAGCTCTTTAGGATCCTGGGATCTTATGTCCAGCTGTTCTCAGCGTCAGACTTCCTGGTGGTCCCCTTGCTTGCTCCTCTGCCCAAGGCTCCTTTCAGAGTTTGAGTGAGGTACTTCCACAGTCCCTCACCCCTCCTCTCTAAGTCTGCGCCCAAGGTCCATGCTCAAGGTCCATGCTCAAAGTCCATGTTCAAAGTCCGAGTTCTTTAGTCTCTTGGAGTTTTAAGTCTTGCTGCTCTCAGGAGCCAGCCCCTGGCGGTAACATGTAGCTGCCAAGAACTTAGTGAATGCCCCAAGCTTGCTCTAACTCTTCTGCACCGGCTTTGGTACTGTAAGTGGTGTGTGTGTGTGTGTGTGTGTGTGTGTGTGTGTGTGTGTGTGTATGTAGGGGGGTATATTGATCAGCTCGTGTTTTAGTGAGAGCTATTTCACCCCCTTATAGCATGGAAATGCCCAGATCCCACATACCTTCAATGCTGTGGCCTATTATGTTTTCACTTTGTTCATCTGGATTTGGTTTTTGTGTCCTTTTGAGGTATCATGTGTAGTAGGGTTAGGAGAGGTTAGAGCCTGGTTTCTACTCTGCAGCCATCTTAACCTGAAAGTCTCAAGAATTCACTTTTTAACAAAATTGCTGCTGGGAAAACTGGAAAATAGTAAAGAAGATCTCATACCCTATACCAAGATAAAGTCAAAATCGATATATGATTTACATAGAGAATGATACCATAACTAAATTAGAGAAACACAGAATAGTTTACCTGTCAGGTCTTTGGAGAAGGAAAGAATTTATGACAAAATCAAAGATAGAGTATTATAGATATAAAATCAATAATTTTTATTATGTTAAATTAAAAAAAAACTTATGTACAAATAAAACTAATCTAACCAGTATTAATAGGGAAATAAAAAGCTGGGGGAAAATTTTTGTAACACATGACTCTGACTAAGGTATAATTTCTCAAATTTGTAGGAATAAGGTAGATTTATAAGAATAAAAGCCATTCCCCCATTGACAAATTGTCAAAGGATATCAATAGGCAGTTTTCAGATGAAGAAATCAAAACCATCAATAATCATTGGGAAAAATGTTCTAATTCAATCTTCATTAGAGAAATGCAAATTAAAATTCTGAAGTACCACCTCATACCTATTGGTTTGCTAAATATGGCAATGTTGGAGGAGATGTGGCAACATTAGTTCACTAATGCACCATTGGTGGAGTTGTGAACTAATCCAACCATTCTAGAGGGCAATTTTGAACTATACCCAAAGAACTATAAAACTATGCATACTGTGTCAGTGAAGAGACTCAATGGATTGAGATGGAAGGTCCAGGGTTTGTCTTGGCAAATAGAAGCCAAATAACTTTGGTTTCTTCATCCAAAAACTGTTTATTCATATCTTTTCATGATTTATCAATTGAATAAAAATTCATATTCTTACATATGATAAAGTTATTTATATATTTTATGAGAAACTGTCTTTAAAATTTTTCCTCAAAATATATTGCTAACAAGGTTTATTTCCAAAGGTGATTAAAGAAAAAAGGAAAGAAATGAGATGTTTTAAAATATTTAGAGCAGAGGTTCCGGGTTAAGATGGCGGCAGAGTAAGAAGCAGCTCTTAACCTCTCCTGACCAAAACACACAAAACACCTCAAGGGGACATAAAAACAAGTCCAGACGAACGGAGGAACCCCACAACAGGGCACAGCATGGAAGGTACGTGGAATCGAGGCATTTCCAGGCTATAAAGGGGTGAAACAGCTCTCACTAAATCGCGGGCTGAGCATCCACCCCACCCCCACCCCTTCCACACACAACATCTATAGTGCCGAAGCCAGCTAAAAAGAAATAGAGCAAGTTTGGGGCACCCATCGAGTCATTGGCAGCTCCGGGGCCTGTTCCTGAGAGCAGCAAAATTTATAACCCCAGTAAGCCAAAGAACGCACGTGAAATCTGAGCGCAGGAGGAGAGAGTGGACGCCGGGCACAGAGTGCGGGCTGAGAGCACAGGCACGGGCGGAGGCGTGGGTGGTGGCAGACACAGCCAGGAACTAAAGCTCTGAAAACCTGAGTGGGGAACCAGTGCAGACGGATATACGACTGTGGAAGCAGCGCCCTGACACTTGTAAAGGAAACTCCTGCAGAGGATCAAGCAAGGGGGTACACCAGGGGGCTTGACCTTGGAAAAACTAGAACTCATACCTCAGGAGCCAATAGACCGCGGACAGACACTAAGCTCAAGAATAAACCTGAGAAGCTGCTGGGCTAAGGATGGCTACCCAGTCTCAGGAAGCTCAGAAGAGAAAGAATTACAACAAGAAAAAGAAGCCTTTAACACTCGACAACTTTTACCCAGAGAAAATCCAGACAACCAAGCAAACAGAGGAGGAGAACAAACAACCATCCGGACCCTCCTCAAATAAGGAAAACTCCTCACAAGCTATGGAACAGTTCAAAACTGAAATTTTGAGGAAAATGGAAGAGATCTGGCAAGAAAATAACAGTTTAAAAGGTAGAATCTTGCAATTGAACACCAGAAATGACCAAATTGAAAAGGAATACCAGAAGATTATGGCCGAAAACCAGAAGATTATGGCCGAAAACCGAAAGATTATAGCTGAAAATCAAACCCTAAAGGCTAGAATCGAGCAATTGCAAGCTAATGATCTCTCAAGACAACAAGAACAAATAAAACAAAGTCAAAAGACTGAAAAAATAGAAGGAAACATGAAATATCTCAATGAGAGAGTGACAGACCAAGAAAACCGGTCTAGAAGAGACAATTTGAGAATAA
>NC_058132.1:538577680-538724175 GCF_016433145.1 Gracilinanus agilis
CTTCAGAAATTGATGTAGAGCGAAATGAGCAGAACTAGGAGAACACTGTACACAGAGATACATTGTGGCAAAATCAAATTTAATAGACTTTTCTACTAGCAGCAATGCAATCCAGAGGAATTTATAAGAAAGAATGCTATCTGCCTCCAGTGAAAGAACTATGGGAACATAAACACAGAAGAAAAACATGTCATCAATCACATGGTTTGATGGGGATATGGTTAGGGTTTTGATGTTAAATAATCTCTCTATTGCAAATATGAATAACATGGAAATAGGTTTTGAACAATGATACTGGTATAACCCAGTTGAATTGCTTGTCAGCTCCAGGATGGGGGAGAGAAGAGGGGTGGAAAAATCATGAATCGTGTAACCATGGAAAACTATTCTAAACAATTTTTTTAAAAAGCAAAAAATAAAATTATAAAAGGACAAAACCCGAAATGTTGGAAGGGATGTCAAAAGATGGGGACACTAAGGTATTGTTAGCAGAAATGTGAACTAATCCAACCATTTTGGAAAACAATCTGGAATTTTTCGCAAAGAGTTATGAAACTTTATATAACTTTTGATCCAGCAATAACACTATTAGGTTTATATCCCAAGGTGATAAAGGAAAAAGGTAAATAATCTATATGATTCTGATTATTTAAATAAAAATTAAATTCAAACTCAATTAAATAAATAAATGAATAAATAAATATATACATATAATATATATATATATATATATATATATATATAATAGAGAGAGTGAAGGATCCCAATCATTCAATAGTCATATTATGGATAGCAGAATAGGCATGGAGTTAGGAAAATATATCTATTCAAAATATGTACCTAACACAAATTAGTTCTGTCATCATGGTAAAATATCTTTACCTCAGTGTGTCCCAAATAATTATATATTGTTGTAAGCAGTTAGAGTCCATTTGCATATGAAAGGAATCTTAAATCTATGTTTCATTAACAAATGGAATCATAGATTTCAAACATATTTTTTAAAACTCACAATCTTATACTAAATGCTGAGAGGCAATTTAAAAAACTTGCCTTTTTCAGCTTACAATCTAGAAAGAGATATATCATTTAAACAAATTTACAAACACACATTATACATAGTAAATTAAATCATTATAAGTTTTTACAAGAAGTAAAACCAAAGTGCTGTGTTCACTCTTTTTACCAGACATTAAGTTTAACCAAATATTTAAGTACTTAACCACTAACTGAGGCTCTATATAAGGTTCCATAAAGGATTCACTTTGTCATTGTTATATTCTTCCCCCAATACCTTTATACATTGCTCTTTTCAAGGTCAAGAAATATCTGATCCGCTTTCTGAAGCAGAAGTATCTCAGTTCCTGTTTAGAACTTTGGGTGTCATTTAACTCTGCATCTTATTACATTATCTACATTCTCTTGACTAAACAATTCTCTTGCTTCATAATACAGATGCCTTTTCAGTGTCCTCCCCATTGTGGTAGTATCTCATCTTCTTAAGCATCCATATACTATTCCAAGATCCATTGTCTTAAATGTAAGTAGGATGATATACTAGAAAGAATATTAAATTCATATAAATAAAGGAGCATGAGATTTGAGTCATACCTCAAACATTTGTTAACTCTGTGACTAAATACAAGTAATTTTATCTTCCAAAGCACAGTTTCAATATCTACAAAATTGTTATTATGATATTTGTTCAACCTATCTCACAGAATTGATGTGAAGAAAATGTTTTTGAATCTTTAAATTATATGAATTTTAAATTATTATACAAGTAGTTTTTATCACAAGCTTTCTTATTTCATAGTCCATTGTGCCTTTTGTCATAATTTTACAGTTTTAAATTATATTCTGTACATATTGACTAATTACATTCTCTCTGTTCTTATTTTTACTTCAATATGAATTTCAATTGAAGACTTTGAATCACTGATATTCTTCATTGAAGGTCTTTTTCCCTTTTTCTTTAAGTGCAAGAGTGATACAGGCAGCACAAAAATACATGAAATAAGCTTATCTTTACTTTAATATGTCAAATTAATTAATAAATAAGCATTTTTTTTCAGTTTTGGGGGCTATTCTAAATGCTGGAGATAAAGACACAAAAGTCAAATTTTACCTTATTTGAAGAATTTTATATTCTCAGGTTAGAGATAATATAGGAATATAAAAGTACACTAACTGCTTCAATAGCTCCTCCCAAAGAGACTAATTAAATGGTTACAGTATCTTTAAAAGTAGGTGGAATATTGGCAAATCCTAGATGAATTGTCATTTGTGAGGATTTTATGAGGAGACTGGGAGTTTAAAAATCATTTTGGAGAGAACATTCAGTATTATAGCTAGGGAAAGACTATATGAACAAAAATATAAAAGATTAAGAAACCTTTTCATGAGAGACTTTCATCACTTATATTGTAAAGAAACATTAAGAAGTGAATTCTTGAGAAGCAACATGAGCAAAGGAATAGAATTGAATTTCAGAGCTCAGGAAAAGTCTTAAGTTACAGTTGATATTTAAAAGTGGATCTATGTCTTCCTAATTTTGATACACTGTTGAAATGTGGAAAAAATATCTTTATGTTGTTATGGTATTAACTAATCATATAGCCAATAACATTTAAATTTATTGAAGTCTCAAGATAGCAAAGTTGACATTAGAGAAAATTTATGTGAGGGGCAGCTGGGCAGCTCAGTGAATTGAGAGTCAGGCCTAGAGACTGGAGGTCCTAAGTTCAAATCTGGCCTCAGACACTTCCCAGCTGTGTGACCCTGGGCAAGTCACTTGACCCCCATTGCACCCTTACCACTCTTCTACTTATGAGCCAATACACAGAAGTTAAGGGTTTAAAAGATTTTGCGAAAAAGAAGAATTTTTAAATTTAATTAATAAAGTAGAATTGTGGGTCAGAGGTGACTGGTTATTTAATGAGATATTTTATGTATTTCTCTTAATTTATGAGGAAACATACGAACATATTATGTTATATTCTTGGAATTTAGGATAAAATCAAGTTAAAGAAAGCAAATAATTTAAATAAGATGAGTAAGTAATAGACACTGTCCATAAACCTTGTCATATAAGTGTATATAAAACATAATCATGCAAAACTAAGGTACTTTTGTGAAGAAAACACTACCACCATTGAATAATCAGACTCATTTATATATATGTTCTATGTTCTAATATATATATGTTCTAATATATATATATATTGTATAAGTTCAACCTGATTAGCTAAGCTGAAGAGTTATTAGTGAGACTCTCAAATGATAGTTTTTAGGTAGTTTATAGGTTGATATGAGAAGATCTAGGTAGTTTTTAGATAGTGCTAGAGTAGATAATGTAAAAATAATATCTCAATGAACTGATTATGGATATAAACTGTTTAGATTCTCTGCTTGCTCTGCTTACAAAGTATCTTCAGTTTATATAATTGAAGTGAAGCTCATAAGTGAACTTCTCTTCAGGCCTGGCACAAGAACACTAAGGATACTCTTGTTATACAAAAATAAAGTATTTATTGAGAATATAAAGATATAAAAATATTTCTAATGCTAAGGGATTCTAACTCCATCCAAATAAAACTCCCTGATTCCAGAAGGAACCACTTCTCCTGTTTCCACATGCTACACTGATCCTTCCTGATCTAACTCAAATTGTCCCTATTCTGCAATAAACTAACACTATTATCCTTATATGAATCATATAATTTTTAACTGTCTCCAAGTTATAAAAATTACAAAGTCCAGCTGGCTGAGCCTCAACAAGAACCAAGTTAGGACTCTGAGCTTTAGCAGTCTCAGAGTCCAAACCAAGGACTGGTTCTTTCTTTGACGTTCTCAGAGATAAAAAAAATCTATGAAACAGCAATAGACAGTCACTTGTGTTTCCCAAGTTGGAAAGGGAAATCACTTAGCTCCTTCAGGCTTTTCCCTCCTTTCCTTCTACCTTCACAGTGAAGAAAGAGGGAAAAGATGATGTTACCTGCTCCCAGAATTCAGAGAGAAAGCAACTCCCAATTCCCTCAGACCAACTGCCACCAAAAAACCATTACACCTCCCCCATACACTGTCAACATTTGAAACTGACACTGTCTCAGATCTGTTTCAAACTACAATTCTTTCTCAAGCTGGCTTCTCCACTTCTTACCTCTAAACTAATGTGACAAGACTTAATTTCTAATATCATCCTTATAATAGTTAAATATATCTCTCTTTCTTATCTTTCATCTTTACTATTTTTTTCTCAATTAAAACAAAAATTTGTTAAACTGCTCTCCTATCTTTGTCAAGCTCCTAATTTTAAACCCTACATTTTTGCAGGGAGGATATGTTTGACAAATATTCCCTAGATTTTTGATAACTGCTCTAGATTCATCCTTAAAAGAAAGGGTATGCTGTTTAAATTTATTATCTTGAGGTGTGAATGGTGTTTGATGTCTTACAGAAACTAACTCTTTTTTATGATTAATGGTGAGTACTTCTCTTAAGGGGAATAGACCTGTAGCTAGAATATTATCGTTCCTTTCTCTTGGTTTCCTGTTTGAGTTGCTGTGGAATAGGTAAAAGGAGGAATAGTAGTAGGAGAATAAAGAGAGATGGCTTGGGTAGAGTGAGAGGTATTTTCAGGAAGCTGAAAGATAATTTAGGCTAGTTGAGAGACGTAATTTTCAAAGTATTCTATCTGTCTCAATTAAGGTATCTTCCTATTGATTTTTTCTTGTTGGAGAGAAACAGGTAAATTATTTGGTAAATTTGTAAGGATCCTATTAGAATGAATAATTCCAGAAATGGTAATAACTAGAGATATCTAAAATTGTGACCTGTTTCAAGTAAGTAAAGCTCTCCAGGAGGGGGAGTTGTTTGAGATAGGCCGGAAATTGCTCCTTCAGTACGTGTGCCATGATCTCCAGCACCATACTGAATTGACTATATATTCTTAAAATTTCTAACTAACTCCAGTAGGGATAGTTTAATAACAAGCGAGGAAAATAATTAAAACAGAAGATTAAAAGATTAATCAAGCTTCTAGCTGTTTCACCAAGAAATGTAGGGGGTAAAATTAGGAGCTTGTCAAAGATAGGAGAGCAGTTTAACAATTTTTTGTTTTAATTGAGAAAAAATAGTAAAGATGGAAACATAAGAAAGAGATTTAACTATCTACTGTAGTACTACCTAAAAACGACCTACATCTTCTTATATCAACCTATAAACTACCTAAAAACTATCATTTGAGAGAGTCTCACTAATAATTCTTCAGCCTAGCTAACCAGGCCAAACTTACATTATACACACACACACACACACACACACACACACACACACACACACATATTCTAACTAACTCACTAAACAATGGACAACTACCAACCCACACACTCTCCTTCAATCAGATTCTAAAGTAGCCACCTGTCACCAGCAACTTCCAGCAGCATTCTGCCCTCAGGAAACCTTAGAGCAAAAGGCCCCTTCTCATACTTTATGCTTGCCTTTATCTCTCACCTTCCAACTATCATTCTTACATCACTTCCTCTCTGAAAGCAGTTTCTATTTCCTTTAACTGTGGGCTGGTCTCCATGGTAACAGAACCTCTCTCTGTCAACTAAGTCAGCCAGCTCTTTCCCCAGTTAAGTTGGATCAAGAGATTAAGAATTCCCTTTTACAGCAGTAAGGGTTCAGGTTATTAAGAGCTTCAAATGATAGACAGAGGACTTTTATTTGATCCTAGAGCATTAGGAAGCTTTTGTAATTTATTGATTAGGAAATGTTATGCTTAGATATGTTCTTTAAGAAAATAATTTTGCTTTCTGTGCCAAGAATGGATTCAACAGAATAAAGTCTTTTTTTCACCAATTTTTTCACCAATTATCATATGCAAATTTACTTCATTAGATTTCCATTGAACTGAAAAATATGGGCCAAAAGGAAAGACATCTCAAGAGAAGTAAAATTCACAGTTAATAACAGAGAGGGAGATATCTTGAAGTAACCAGAGGCAATCTCAACTGACTATAAAGTATCAACTGAAATCACCAGGGGAGCTAACAATACCTAACATACATACAAAGTTCCTTCCATCCATTGAACTGCTAAGACTCCTAGAAAAATTATTAGATTGTGTAATAGATCAGATTTGAGGAATAACTTCTACTATTAGTCAGACATCATGTAGTCATAGGATTTTATAAATTAAAGGCCTAGTCAAATCCTCTCATTTCTAAATCTTCCTCAATTCTGAAAGCACATGTTTATCACTCCCAAACTCAAGCTCCAGGGGCTCTATGTTTACTTTGGGATGAAATGCAAATTTTAAATGTTTAAAAACATTCTTAATCTGGCTACACCAACATTTCAGGAGGCATTTCCTTTTTCTCCCTTCCAAAACAACAAAACTGAATGATTTACTGGGATCTCTTTGGACACACTTTCTTCTCCATGCCTGGAATTCCCTCCCTTATGTACTCTGCCCTGTAATATTTTGAACTTTAATCAAGGTTCAGTCAAATTACCACTTTCATTAAAAACCTTTTCTGTATGTTTTTAGTCACTACTGCCCAGCCATTTCTTGAAATTACTTTGTATTTACATTTTGTGAATTTTAGTTCTATTTATATGCATACATGTCAGGTTATTTAGGGCCTATGAATTTCTAGTGCCTTAGAGAGTACTTGGCATATGAAGGACAGGATAATTTAATAACCTTTTTTTGTTTTTGTTTTATTTAACTTGATTGTTGCTTTTAGGGAAGTTTGTCCAAAGTTATGAGTTGTGTGGGATCCATATTGCTGAGAGGGGTTCAAACTGAAGAGAGGGGTTCACAGAATTCCATAGTGCCCCCCAAAAATCTAAGAGAGGGGGCAGTTAAATGCAGTTGGAGTCCTGGTATAAAAAAGTCAGGTCACCCTTCTTGCAGGGTCCTGGTCCTGACTCTTTGCTCTTGGATCTGAGCAGAGGGACAATCTATGTAATTCTGAGTGGAGCCATTCAGTCTCTGACAGCCAAAGCTGCTTTACTTTGTTAGACCTTCAAACAAGACGACAGTCTATCTTAGTTTACCTATTTAGGTTTAGAAAGAAGAATATTTAGAGGCTTAAATAGGAGATCTGCCATTCAAGATACATTTCCCCCTTTGGGGGGAAGGGCTGCTTATTTGACAAAGCTGTTTTAGATAGCTTCCCTTACCTATCAGTCCTAAACGATTTCCCCCACTTCCTCTTCCCAGATATTATAAACCCTTATCATCTAGGAACTGTGTCTGGATACAGATAATTTGGGGAAATACATTCTCCATAAGCCAAGTTTCTTTAACTAGTGGCTGTCAGTAAATGCTAACTCTGTGCCTCTGCATTGAATGTCCCTATGATTTTGTTTCACACTCATCTCTTCCTTACTAGTGTGATGGATAAAAGGACACTAAATTAGGGGGTGCTTCCCTTCCCTTGCTGAGTGACGGAGGGGTAAAGGTGATTGAGGTAATAGGAAAGGAATGAAAGGGAAGGCTGAGTTTAGGGAGGAATGGGCAAGGCTGTATTAGGATGGTAAGGGTACAGGGTGAGGTGTTCAGGAGAGGCAGCTAACACAGACTAGACACCCAAGTTAGAGACAGAGGATACTGGGGTAATAGGCTGAACCCTTCCAGGCAGGAAAGGTACTTCTACAGACACAAGGAATAGGATGAGTCAGAAACTATTAGAATCTGACTTGAGGGCTTTCTTGTCAGTTTCTCAAGTCCTCAAGTCACAAGACTCCTCCCTGTCAGGGAAACTGAAGGGATTCAGGAGGAAGCATTGGGCAACTACTTCCTCCCAAGATGGATGCCTCCAGTTTCCCTCAAGAAATAAAAAAGAATATTCCTTCCCCTTCAACCCTTGCCTAATTCTTCAACACAATGGTTCTCCAGAGGGTTTGATTAGGTAACAAAGGGATTTATTAATGTTCTGGGTTGGTCAGGAAGGAGAGAGGGGTTTGGGGTTTCTGACAGCCACTAGGGAGAAACTCAAGATGGGTGAGGGTCAGAGGAATAGGTTAGACTGAGAGAGGACCTGCTTCTCTCAGCCAGGGAAGATTTGGCTGCTTTTAAAGTAGAGGGTATACTAAAGGGATCGTTTGAATTCAAGGATGTCCTACTTGTCTATTGGGGAAAACTAAATTCACAAAGTCTATTCACTAAAAATCCAAAAGCCTCCCTGCCTCCCAGAGCTCCAGGATAACAAGCAGGGAAACAGGGAAATAATATAAAGAAGGTCAGGGAGAGGTCCAGAGAAATTAACTAGGTTCAAATTGTCCAGAGACAAAGCACAGGCCAAAAGCAAAACTGAAAGCCAAAGCAGAGCTCTAGTTACTCCTTCCACTCTGTTCAAGCCTCAGGGACCAACTGACTTCTCTCAGAATTCTAAGTCTTCTAATTGCCAGAAGTTTTCAGTTGGCCCCCTGCAAGAGCAAAAGTCTCTCTTGCATCTTTTGCATTACACTAGTTCTCTTTTTAATTTAAGTGGTTAAGAAATTTTGACTTTAATTGATTAGCTAATTGAAAAAATCAAAATAGAAGCTTGACTTCTTATTTTGATCCTCTAAGTCATCTTCTCTGTCAGGAGGTGGGAAATAAACTATATACTCAGTCTTCTGAAATCATGATTTGTCATTGCATTTATAAGTCTTTATACTTTCAGAGTTATCTTCCTACACCATTATAATTGTATTCATTGTTTTTTTAGTTTATATACAAGTTCCCAAATTTCCTTAGATTGTTTTAATAATTTCTTGCATGATATAATTATATTAATTTTCAAATAGCAGTAATTTATCATTACTCAACAATTGATGAATATACAGTTTATTTCCAGTATTTTCCTAAATACCAAAATGCCTCTAATGTATTTCTATGCGTTTTGGTTCTGTTTCTGTCTTTAATAGCTTTGGTAATATATACACAGTAGGACCATAACTGAATCAAAAATGCATAAACTGTTTAATGATTTGTGATGTGTGGTTAAACATAATTTTCTAGATAGATTATTATAAATTCCTAGCTTCACAAGTAATTAGTATGGTTGCCATCTCATAATCTTTAGGACAATTTCCATTTTAATTTTTCATAATACCAATATATCTTCTATGTTTGAAGTAGAAACTCATAGTTGCTTAAATTTTCATTAATTTACCATTTTTGTTTTGAAATCTATATATCTATATGATTTTTTTCTACTTAACAATCAGGAAAGACTCACATATTTTGTATAGATAGCCTTTATCTTAAAATATGCAAAAATTATTCTACTTGATCCAATCCAAAATTTATTAAACATTATTAAACATTTAGTAAACTCCTACTATGTGCCAATCTCTATGCTATGTTCTGGTGAGACATTAACAATTAATGAAAAATACAATTCCTTCCTCTAAAAACTTCCAGTTTTATTGGAGAGAGGAGAGAACACATAGAAAATAACAGACTAGGGAAGTGTCTGTCACAGTGAATTTTATTTTGTGGTGTTGAAAAATCTAAGCAGGGTATCAGAGGCAGAGTAGGATGGGTCAGAGTCAAATTTCTGCCCTCTATAAAGGACGGGACTGGGAATTTAATGCTCTTTCATCCAGCCCTCTAATCAGAAAGGAGAAAAGATTGAGGGAGTTTGTTTCTGTCATGATTACAATTAGCACTACAGTGATGATATTAGAGGCGATGCCATCTGGAAGGACATCTTGTTCTCTGATTTTGTGGGGAAAAATAGGCAAAGCTAAAGATGCAAAATGAAGTTCGGATTATTCTTCCCTACTCTCTGCCTATAGTATTTTTTTAGTTGCCTCCTTTAGAATACAAAAAGCATGAATGATTTGATTTTTCTTGAGACAAGTTGAAAAAGATCAAGTGAAGCAGAAGGGCTAGTGTTTTGGGTTGCTCAGACATTATTTGTCCTGTCCAATTCTTTATGTTTTCTTTTAGGGTTTCCTTGGCAAAGATACAGGAGTGATTCTCCATTTCCTTCTCCAGCTCAAATTATAGATGATGAAACCAAGGTAAACAGTTTAAGGGAGTTGCCCAGGATCACACAGCTGGTTAATATCTGAGGTGTGATTTGAACTGAAGAAGATGAGTTCCTCAGATTCCAGGGCTGACATTCCATCCAGTGTGCCATCTAACTGCATGAGGTTAAGGTGCCTAGTCAAAAGAAGGGAAGTAATGGCAGATAGCATTCCAAAAGGTGAAATACATGATTCATAAATTGGATTTACTATTTAATTCAAAATATAGTGTACAGAAACTGTTAATTAATTAATATAGTGAGTTTCATCATACCTTTAGAGACAGGAATGATAATAAAGTTGCCCATTTACATACTGTGCATTTTCTTAAGCTCTTGATGAGACAAAGATATATAAATACATTTGTACTTGCAGACATATGTAAGTATTTGCAAATTAATGGGGATAAAATTATAGTGATTATGGAATTCCATGGATGAGAAAATGATTTGCTCCATTCTATTGAAGCAAGAGATAGAAGGAAAATTAATTGTCTATATGTGATCATACTAGAGTATTTATCCCTAACATTCATTTCTTTTTTGAAACTACAAAGATAAATTATCTCTGATTTTGTCCCAGTTTGAACAATGGTGTTACCTGACATTTGTACATGGTAAGAAATATTTTATGGTCAAATACATAAAATGTTTTCAAATCAGGATTGATTCAGCTCTTCCTTTCTATAAATGCAGCATGCTGCTCTTTTACTTTACTCTCAACTTGATTCAATAGCATTTTTAACTTTATCTTGAGAAGTAACATTTTATTAAACTTTTTTTATTAATTAAACAAACAAGTCTTTAGAAAAATATTGTCTTGGTCATGTTTATACTCAGAGACAATTTGAGGTAGGAAAGTGGCCTATTTGGTAGGGAAACTAGAATGGATAGGAGAAAATAATACTGAACTAATAATCCCTCCTTAACGTGAATGAGCATAAGTGATGTGAGACTATCAAAGGTGAGATTGATATGTATCACATAATCACAGATAAGCATAATTAAAGCAATATAAATTAATTTTACAAGTGTTAAATATCACTAAGGCCTGGGAATTGAGATGGTAAAGAATTCTAAAAGGCTTCAAGTAAAACCTGAAAGGTGCTATGAAATTAAATAGGTATTTCAAGAAGTAGAAGGAATTAATTCCACACCTGGGGATATGCCTGAGAAAATCCACAAATATAAAAACCTCATGTAAGGGAACAGCATCTAATAGGTCAATTTTACTGAAACACAGAAAAAAATGGTATAAAACAAGGCTGGGATAATAGGTGGAATTCATATTTTTGAAGGTTTTAATTATTAAGCAATAAGTTTCTTTTCTAAAATAAATCCTATTCATTCATTTATAATGCATCTGCAAATTCAAATAGTTGTTGGTTTAATATTTATGAAAAATTTAAAAAATGATTTCTGAGTGATAGTGATAGGAAACTAGATTAGCTTTATTGAGTAGACAAGTGTATAATAATATTGTATTAGTTATAGCCTAAAACTGGGGAAGTCCATTGGCTTTATGTTAAAAAATTTTGGAAGAGTTTTGAAGTTGTATACTCATAAAGGAAAGTTATTTATGTATATACATATGAGGATTAATGTAGAAGCTAAATTATTACTGTCAAAATGAGGATAAAAGAACATTTTATCACTGAAGTTTCATTTATTGACAAACTTCTTGGCTAAAAAACTCCTAGAAGCTTCATATCACATAATGAGTAAAAGGTTATAGACTAGAACTTTTGTAATTAATTTATAGTTATTACATTTCTACAAGATCTAATACATGTAAATCATTGAGTAAAATTTTAAATACTATGTAAATTAGCATAACTATTAAAATATTAATTTCCTAAGGTTACAATGTTGGGTGAAAGGTTTTTTTTTTCTTTTCAAACAATTCATATATGTGATTGAATGATAGAAGATGGATTCATTTAGATATTAAAGTGAGGAAGAAATGAAAAAATATGGGGAGGTAAAATATGAAAATCATCTGAAGGAAGGAACATATAATCATGAAGAGGTAATGAGATTATAAAGTGAAAGATATTCTGGTGAATTGGGGTATACATTTTAAAAATAATGAGTTACTATAATAGATTTCTGGTAGGAGATATGTAGACAATGGAAAATGGTTTCATAATAAATTCTGGAATGTCTATGGAACACTGAAATTTTAGGGAAAAAAGTTGAAGAAAATTAATATGTATTATTATGTTCTTAATATTAATCAGTATTGAAGAAACTTGGTGTATATAAGCAGAAGGAGGAATCAGAATATGTTGGAAAACAAGATGTATAGAGTCAATGAAATGAATAAATAAAGAATAAAATGCTTATTTTTGAAACAGACATTATGTACAGTACTAGAGTCAGAAAATGATGATGATATGAGGATGATAGTGGTGATAGTAGTAGTAGCATTAGGGATAACAACAGTAGTAGAATTAAAACCAGTAGTAACAGTAGTAGATTTAGAAGCAGCAGTGATAGTATTGCAGCAGCTAGCATTTATATAGCAAGTCCAATGTTCCAGGCATTGTGCTAACACTATATTACTTATAACAATGTGGGAAGGGAGGAGCCAAGATGGTGGCTTAGTAACAACTAAGCTGAAACCACACTGATAGTCCTTCCAAACCAATTATTAAAAAGTTCCTGAAAATGACAGGATTAAAAAAAAAAAAGCAAGTTGTAGTGAGAGGAATCTCCCATTAAAAACAACTTGAAAGATGAGCAGAAAGAGTTAATTTTCACCAGATAAAGAGAAACTGGTAGAAAACTGAACACAGAGGAGTGTTGTCCAAGGCCCCCCTTCCATCATCTACTGTACCATGTTCCACAATGGGGCATAGCCTAATTTAGTGATCCCAGGAGCAGGCTACACCAACAAAAGAGCAATTCAGATCTACCCATTGAAGTCCTAGGCCCTGGTACCAGCCCACACTGAGGGTGAAAAGTCCATAGGGCTAGGTGCTTTCAAGCCTATAGCTACTTTTTTTTTCAGTGAAGACCTAACCCTAGGGCAAAATAATTCACAGTGCTAAACCTTGCAATCCGGCAGCAGAGGAGAAAAAAAAACTAGGAAGCAATTTTCAGAATTACCAATACAGATACAAAAAAGGGCTGGGAAAATGAGCAAAAAGAAAAGAAAAACACTTAATCCTAGATAACTTCTATGGGGAAAAAGAGAAAACCACAGACCCAATAGGCTTCTCAATAGTGACATTCAAGGAACTACAGAAACTTTAAAGAAAAAAGGGAATTGGTCTAATAGCCCCCAGAGGTGAGAGTGGACCCCTATTAAAATCAAAGCCATGGTCTAGCCAGAATCACTAATCATATTAGGCCACCAAAACTCCTCCTTTCTAAACCCTACCTTCTGTACGTTGTAAAAAATGTATGTTCGGGGGCAGCTGGGTAGCTCAGTGGATTGAGAGCCAGGCCTAGAGACTGGAGGTCCTAGGTTCAAATCTGACCTCAGACACTTCCCACCTGTGTGTCCCTGGGCAAGTCACGACTCCCATTGCCTACCCTTACCACTCTTCTGCCTTGGAGCCAATGTACAGTATTGACTCCAAGACGGAAGGTAAGGGTTTAAAAAAATACTGTATGTTCTACCAAGAAATAACTGATGCTTCTGTGAGAAGCTTGGCTAGATGGTTATATATTTACATGTGATTTATTATCCAATAGAAAATTCTTTTTTTATTGATTAATTAAGAAAAATTTTCTGTGGTTACATGATTCATGTTCTTTCCCTCCCTTCTTAGCACCCCCATCCCATAGCCAGTGAGCAATTCCACTGGGTTTTACATGTATCATTAATAAGGACCTATTTCTATATTATTGATATTTGCACTAGGGTGATTGTATAGAGTCTACATTCCCAATCATATCCCCATCGACCCATGTGATCAAGCAGGTGTTTTTCTTTTGTGTTTCTGCTCCTACATTTCTTTCTCAAGATATGGATAGTGCTCTTTCTCATAGGTCCCTCAGAAATATCTTGGATCATTGAATTGCAACTAGTAGAGAATTCCATTACATTCAATTGTGCCACAGTGTATCCATCCCTGTGTATAATGTTCTTCTGGTTCTGTTCTTTTCACTCTGCAACAATTCTTAGAGGTAATTCTAGTTCACATGGAATTTCTCTAGTTCATTATTCCTTTTGGCACAATAGGATTCCATCACCAGCAAATACCACAATTTGTTTAGCCATTCCACAATCGAAGGGCATCCCCTCATTTTCCAATTTTTTTCCACTACAAAGAGCATGGCTATAAGTATTTTTGTACAAGTCTTTTTCCTTATGATCTTTTTTTGGGTCCAAACCTAGCAGTGGGATGGCTGGGTAAAAAGGGTAGTAGTCTTTTAAAGCCCTTCGAGCATATTTCCAAATTGCCATCCAGAATGGTTGGATCAATTCACAACTCCACCAGCAATGTATTAATGTCCCTATTTTGCCACATACCCTCCAACATTTATTACTTTCCTTTGTTGTCATGTTAGTCAATCTGCTTGGTGTGAGGTGGTACCTCAGAGTTATTTTGATTTGCATTTCTCTAATTATGAGAGATTTAAACCACTTTTCACGTGCTTATTGATAGTTTTGATTTTTTTATCTGAAAACTGCCTATTCATGTCCCTTAACCATTTGTAAATTGGGGAATGGCTTAATTTTTTTAGACAGTTGATTTAGCTCCTTATGAATTTGAGTAATTAGACCTTTATCAGAGGTTTTTATTATAAAGACTTTTCGTCAGTTTTCTACTTCCTTTCTAATTTTGGTTGCATTGGATTTGTTTGCACAAAACCTTTTTAATTTAATGTAATCAAAATTATTTATTTTAATTTTAAAATCTATACTAAGGCAGACATACTCTTCTCTCTTAATTTTAAGTTTTAGTGTTTCACATGTACATGTGAAGTCAGGAAAATGTTTTATGTGTTCACTAGTGACTTATCCGTGTAATGATGTGTTACATATTTACTTCATTGGAATTCTTTTGCAATGTGCATGTACTGCTTGGATGGAATCTAATGTTGTGTGCAGTGAGAATTCTGTTGGACGAAAGTCATCTCCTTCAAATATATGTGTCCAATGCTGATCCGATGCTCCTCTTCACAGTGTGGATGTCATTGCGATTGATGCATTCGTTCACAGATGTCTTTTGTAGTTCTCAGGTTTGCTGTCTTTGTGAAGATCTTCAAAGTCAGCAACACCTCACTTAGTACCCCAGTCTCTACTCATGAATAATTCTTCTAACTACTATAATAGTGAATACAATTTTTTCAGTTACACATAACATTTTTCCATATAGGAATAAACAGAATTTGACCTTATTGAAGCCCTTAAAGAAAAAAACTGAGAAAAATACTTTTCCTCTCTTTCTTATTTATCTTTTCATGTTTCTCTTGCTTTTTGTATTTGAATATCAAATTTTCCATTTAGTTCTGGTCTTTTCTTTATAAATATTTGGAAATCTTCTATTTTGTTGAGTGTCCTTACATTCCCTTTGAAATATATAGTTGATTTTGATAGATAGGTGATCCTTGGTTGTAGACCCAATTCTCTTGCCTTTCTGAATATCATTTTCCAAGTCTTACAGTCTTAGGGTAAGTCTGTGGTGGCCTCAGCCAGCCCCTGGGAACATAGAGATTTCCCCACAGATATATGAGCATGAAGTGTAGGCAAGTCTCTGTAATGATTTCCAGAGGGGTTTTTGCCCTGAGACAATTTCCCGAGTCTCTGAAGCAGTGTCTTCTGTGAGAAGCCCTGTGCTGTCTCTTCGACCAAGCTCTGTATTGCTCAGCCTGCTAGGGACCAAAGGCTCACTGCTCTTAGGGGTAAGTCTGTGGTGGCCTCAGCCAGCCCATGAGAACCTAGAGATCACCCTGAAGCAGTTTCAGTGTTGAGGGTAGGCAAGTCTCTGTATTGAGCTCTGGAGAGTTTTTTGCCTGAGGCTATTTTTTAGTCCATGAGATGTCTGCTTTGAGCTGTCCCTCTCTACCCAGTCTCCTCACCCTATCTCCACATTTCCTCAGGTACCTGGGATTCCAAGTCTTTCTGCTCTTAGAGGTAAATCTGTGGTGACCTAAGCTAGCTCCTCCCCCCCCAAGAACCTAGAGTTTGCCCCATGCTTATTTTGACTCTGGCACTATAAGTGGAATGAGGAAGGAGTGATTAGCTTTCCTGTTAGTGGGAGTAATTTCACTTCCTTTTAGTGTGGAAATGCCCAAATTTTGCCTGCCTTCCATGCTGTGCCCTATAGTGGAGCTCCTTTGCTCACCTGACTTTCAAGGCACTGTATCTTGGTTTCTGAAGAGGAGAGGAAGAGCCCTGCCTCTACTCTGGGGCCATCATAACCTGGATATTCCCTATAGGAAATTCTGTCTTAGCTTCAGTAAGGTAAACTATGTCATTATACTAAAATTTTAAATCATTACTAACCATTTTCCCTGTAAAAAGATTACCTAAACTCTTAGCTTACATCACTTTCTCTATTAAGTATTTACCTGAAATCAATAAACTTTTTCACCAATCAGCAAGAGGCCTTTGAGTCTGTCTTCAAGTCTGTTTGTGACCCTCCTGATCGCAACCTCATTCCTTTTATCCTATTCTATTACCCATCAATGTACAAACAAGTTCAAAAGATTCCAGGCCAAAGAGAAAATACTGGACAAAGCCAAAAAGAAATAATGTAAATGTCATGTAGCTCCAGGCAGGCCAAACTTAAACAGAAAATTTAATGTCTAAATACAAAGTAAAAGTAAAGCATAAAAAGGTAAATAATAAATATAAAAAATTAAGGGCTTCAATAAGGTCAAATTACTTTTATTTCAATATGGAAAGATGATGTCTGTAATTCTTAAAAACTATTATCATCATCATAGTGGAACAAGAAGTATATATAGACAGAGGGTATGGTATTAAGCTATTTAGGATGATATGTGAAAAAACTCTAAGTTAAAAAGAAGATTGTATTAAGAGTAATGAGAATAGAGAAGTAAAATTGGGTAAATAATATCCCATAAAGAGGTACAGAAGGGGCTACTACTACATGGACAAGAGTGAATGAGAAGATGGGGGTGGTGGTAGATAATACTGAAACCTTACTCTCACTGGAATTGGCTCAGAGAGAGAAGAACAGCCAGATTCATCAGGGTATAGTATAGTATAGAAGTACAAGGGGAGTAAGAAAGGAGGTAGTTAAAGAGGGAGTAATATAAGGGAGAGGGATTGGGAAGGTGATTAAAAGATCCTGTAGAAAAGGAAGGGATTAAGATGGGTGATAGTGGGAAGGGAAGCAATATAAGGGAGGGGAAAGAGGGGAGTGACTAAATGCAAAACACTGTGTGTATGGGAAAGAGTAAAAGGTGAAAGGGCAGGATAACAAGAGGAAATCAAAGCAGAGTGGAATACACAACAATCATAACTATGAATGTAAACGGGATGAACTCACCCATAAAACAGAAGCAGAAAGCAGAGTGGATTGAAAAACAGAATCCTACCATATGTTTTTTATGAGAAATAAATTTTAGTAAGATAAACACACACGGGATAAAGGCAAGAGGCTAGAAGAGATTCTATTGGCTTTCAAGTGAAACTGAAACAGCACAAGTAGCATTTATGATCTCTGACAAAGCTTAAACAAAAATAGATTTGATTTAAAAGAGATAGGAAGGTAATTATATCTTGATAAAAGATAGTATAGACAATGAATACATATAATACTTAACATGTATGCACCAAATACTTTAGCTTCCAGGCTTTTAAATGAGAAACTGAAGGAGCTTAAGGAAGAAATAGATAGTAAAATTATATTTGTGGGGAACCTCAACCTTCCTCTAACAGAACTAAACAAATCTAACCAAGAAATGAAAGAATAAACAAATAAATGAATGAATGAACAAATAAACAAATAAATAAATAGGAAAGAATTAAAGAATGAAAATTTTGAAACATTATATATTGAATGAAATTTTTGAAACATTATATTTTGAATGAAATTTTCAAAACATTATATTTAATAGATAATCTTGAGAAAACTGAATAGGGATAAAAAAGAATATATCTTCTTTCTAGCTGCATATGGTACATATGCAAAGATCAACCATATACTAGGGCATAAAAATTCAGAAGCAAATGCAGAAAATCAGAAATAAAGCAATTTTCAGATCATGATGAAATAAAAAGTATAATCAATAAGGATTCATGTAGATGCAAATTAGAATTTAATTGAAAACTAAATAATCTAAATATTCAAAATGGGTGGGTCAAAGAAAAAATCATGGAAATGTTCACTGATTTCATTGAAGAGAATGACAATGAGGAGACATCATATCAAAATTTATGTGATACAGTCAAAGCAGTACTTGGGTGAACATTCAGATCCCTGAGTGCTTCTAACAAGCAAATGGAGAAAAAGCAGATCACTAATTTGAGCATTTACTTAAAACAAACAAACAAGAAAAAGAAAAAAATGAAAATCTCCAGTTAAAGACTGAATTGGAAATCCTAAAATCAAAGGAACAATTAATAAAATTGAAAGTAAAAGAATTATTGAAGTAATAAATGAAAGTACACATTGGTTATATGAAAAATAATCAAATAAAAATCATATTGTTTAATTTGATTTAAAAAAAGAAAGAAGAAAATCAAATTACCAGTATCAAAAAGGTAAAGGGTGATTTCACCTTTAATGAAGAGGCAATTAAAGCAATTATTAGGAGCTATTTTTCCCAATTATATGACAAAAAATCTGATAATCTAGGAGAAATGGATGAATATTTACAAAAATATAAATTGCCTAGATTAACAAAAGAGGAAATAGCAAAAGAAACTGAACAAACCATCAATCAACCACCTAAGAAAATGTTCCCAGGGATACTTGGATTCAGAAGTGAATTCTACCAAACATTTAAAGATCAAGTAATCCAAATTCTATTCAAACTATTTGGGAAAATGAGCAAAGAAAGAGGCCTACCAATTGTTTTTAATAGATAAATGATAAATGTTGGAGGGAATGTGGCAAAACTGGGATACTAATACATTGTTTGTGGAATTGTGAATTGATTCAACCATTGTAAAGGGCAATTTGGAATTATGCCCAAAGGGCTATTGAAGAATGCATATATTTTGATTCAGCAATATTACTACAAAGTCTGTATCACAAAGAGATAAAAAATGGGAAAATATTTGTTTGTACAAAAATATTTATAGCTTTGCTTTTTGTGGTGGCAACTAATTAGAAACTAATGGGATAATCCCTCAATTGGGGAATGGCTGAAAAAAATGTGGTATATGATGATGATGGAATAGCCTTATGCTGTAAGAAATGATGAACAGAATAATTTCAGGAAGAACAAGAAAGACCTAGATGAACTGATGCAGAGTGAAATAAGCAGAACCAGGAGAACAGTATACATAGTAACTAAAAAATCATAGAACATTCAAATGTGATAGACTTTGCTACTAACAACAATACAATGATCCAGGACAATTCTGAGGGACTTTTTAAAAATAAGGCTATCCACCTCAAGAGAAAATAAAGTTCAAGTACAATTGCTGATGTAAACGTATAATTTTCACTTGGTTATTTGGGTAAGTTATTTGAGGTTTGGGCTTTATATATCATTCACTTAAAAAATAAACAATATGGAAATAACAATGAGGGTTATAAGTGCTATTATTATCTCCATTTTACAGGTGAAGAAACTGAGACAAAGAGGTCAATTAAATAATCAAGACCACAGAGCTAAAAATTTTGGAGGATAGATATGAACTCAAGTCTTCTTCATATCCAGTGCTTTATCCATTGTGCTATATAGATATTTCAAGTAATTGAAACAGTTCCTACTATCTATAAGCTGACCTTCTAAATGACAAAGATAGCACATAAAATATCAGCTATCAATCAGATGGAAACACTTATGAGTATTAAGAGTGGTCGTCGAAGTCCAAAGTTCCATTGGAGTTTATGAATAGATCAGAGGCTAGTTTGGGGTGACTTCCAGGCATAGGAGTAGATTAGATTATAAGGTCATAAGGCCTAGAGGATGTTGGAAACAATAGCAGAGCAAATGGTAAAGTTTAAGGATTCTTTGTATCTTTGAAAAGGTGGAGTTATTTTTTCAAATCCCTCTATAATCAAGGCAGTTAGGGAAGTAAATTTTCCCTATTATTGTTGAGGTTTTTTGAGCCCTGAGTGTGTGTTTGAGGGAAGGATTGTCTTCTAGAACTTCATCCTATCCTTCTGGAAGGTGAATGGCAGAAATGGTAAAAGAATTGGAAAGGATTTAGATTTTTGACACTTAGAATTTAAAATTAGAAAATTGTGTTTAGGTCACCAAATGTACAAAAATGACCAATGTCAATATTTAGGGTGAGGGTATGGCATATGTGATGTGAACTAGTTTATTATTTGTAATGAAACAACTGATTGATTACACATATTTCTTATGTGTATAGCCTGTAATTCAACAAGGTAGAAAGATTTTCATATTTTTTTTCTTTTTTTTTAAACCCTTAACTTCTGTGCATTGGCTCATAGGTGGAAGAGTGGTAAGGGTGGGCAATGGGGGTCGAGTGATTTGCCCAGGGTCACACCGCTGGGAAGTGTCTGAGGCCGGATTTGAACCTAGGACCTCCCGTCTCTAGGCCTGACTCTCAATCCACTGAGCTACCCAGCTGCCCCCAAGATTTTCATATTTGATGTTGATATTCTATATTGAAGGAATGTAACACTTCCCCCCATTTATGAAGAGGTCCTTTAAAAAAAACAGCATTGACATCTAATTTAAGTTAATACTTACTAATTAATCATTATCAATGAATTAAATTAATATGAATATTCACATAAACTTTCTCTCTATTTCAGTTTTAGGCAGTGACTATAATTTTCCTTTTTATTTAAAAGTATCTGTTGACCATTATTTTGATGTTCTTTATAAGATATTTTGTATAGTTCATATTCACAAATAATATAATTTTTGTTGGAGATAAGAGAAATTAATTTTAATTTTCTGGCAAAACATTATTAAAATATTATAAAATATTGCTATATGGAACAGTAGATACAATTCTGGTCCTTGAGTCAGGAGAAACAGTTCAAATTCAGTCTAAAATACTTAACTTGATATGCATCCCTGGAGAAGCGACTTAATCCCTTTTTTTCTCTGTTTCTACATTAGTAAAATGGGAGTAACAATAGCATCTAATTCCCAAGAATGCTGTGAAGACAAAATAATGTATTATTTGTTATATTATGAAAGATCTTAATCCAGTTCCAGGAAATAGTTGGTGCTTAACAAGTACTAAATTATCAAACATAGTGACATTAGAAAGGAAGAGAGAATTTGGAAATTATGAGGGAATATATATTATGCTATATAGAGATCCACTGGAGGAACTGGGTGTGATTACATATCCTCTTGAAGATAAGGCATAGGTACCCTACATGACAGGTAATTAAAATTATATTGGAAATATATGTGATTTTAACATTCAAGAAGCATAATTTATAACAAATAAATGGTCTCTCCCCCAAAGAAATGTCATTTCCTACTAGAATATAGTTGTAAGCCAGAAGATCATTCACTCACACCATATTTTAAATTTCATAAAAATGTTGTTTTTTTCCAGTTTTCAGGATATCAAAGAACCTTTATACATGTTCCAACATTATCAATTTATACCCATTAATAGCAATTATGACAAGACTATGAATTCATTCTGAGGATGCACAGGAAGTTTGATGACAGAGATGTTACTCTAACAAAAAAAAATAAAATCTAGTCAATATCCAGCATTTTCAATGAATTGAGGAAGTTTCTTCCAGATTCATTTATTATGATAAATAAAAACCAAGTTTTAAATGATTACATCAGTTTTTGTTTGTTTTATACCTTTTATATATAACAATATTGAAAAGCACTTCAGTAACTTGGGTAGATAATCAAGATCATAATGGAAATTTGGGTGAAATATTTTATGGAAATACAATTTATGCATATTTAAAATTCATGTGATTTCATTCAAATGAAGCTTATGATATTATATACAAACATACACATACATGTGTATACATATACAAATATACAGCTATATATGTATATATTTACAGTAAATATATAATATCACATTTCTGATATGGAAAAATTATCTCAGCAGTCATGCTAAACCAGTTTGAGGGTAACTGATTAGTTTCAAATCCTTTGTTGCATGAGAGAGATTTCCAACTCAAGCATGTGAACATTCCCACAAAAAGAATGGGTAGCTGACAACAATTCATTTCAATATCCATGCAGGTGGCTAAAGCAAACACTATAGAATGTTTAGAGCTTGCTTAGTCAAAAAAGATACCAAATTCATCCACTGGATCCACCGGTTGTCCTGACTTTTGTCATGCCATTGGCCTTTGATTACTCTGAAAAAGAGAGAGGTGAGTATGGCTAATCACTTTGTGCAACTTTTCCTCATTTAACACCAATTCACACTCAAATCAAGTAATCATCCCATGATTTCATTGTTCCTTTACAAAATATAGGAAGAACAACAATAATTTTACATTATTGAAGTGGGATAGTTTAAATATTATCTCCTGATTTGAAAGCAAGGAGAGAAAATATACATTGAACCACTGTCCTGATTCCTGGTATTTTTCTTGACAGTTTTAGTGTCAAGTATAATGTTTTGCATGTATTATTTCAATGAATGTTTTTCATTGACTATGATATAGAGGAATCAGTTTTATTATATTTAATATTTGTAAACAATATTTGTATTGCTATTTGTAATTATCACACACTTCGACTATGTATATCAGTGTCTATTAATAAGGTGATTGAGCAGGAATATAACTGGAAACTGCATGAATTTTCATTAGTCTCAAAATCTGATCTTATCATTTTAATCAATATCTTTCTTTACCAG
Source organism: Gracilinanus agilis (assembly GCF_016433145.1). Lineage (NCBI taxonomy): Eukaryota > Metazoa > Chordata > Mammalia > Didelphimorphia > Didelphidae > Gracilinanus > Gracilinanus agilis. The sequence continues at coordinate 538,600,661 of NC_058132.1, forward strand.
CTATTGTAACTGAAGGAAAATATATCTATGAATAAATTATAGTACCATTTGATTTTTCCCAAATTTTGTATGAATTTCCTAATGGAGGTCTTCTGCTAGTCTCCAAAATTAAGACTCACTTTGGCTGGTTTAGTGATTAAAGAGCAGCTATTTTATCCCCTTAGAACTCTATAAGATCAACCCAAAAGAATGAAGGACATATTTCTAATGCTACAGCTAATGAGTCCTTCCCAGTATGTCTTTTTGTATGATTATGAGTTAATATAAATTAATCTGCTGAACTTAATCAGTGTCTGAATCTTGAACTAGCATTTACCCTTAATTGGGCCACATGGCCTATTCACCCCCATACCTGCTCAGAACTTTGGACTTTAAAAAACCCCTTAAACTCAGCAGATCTCAATCAGAAGAACCTTAAATTGAACCAGGGGTGGACTTTTAAACCTCGGAACTGAATGAGTTTTATTTCTGTTTTAAAGAGACTGTATTTTACTGTATTTTGCTAATTAGTTTTGTGAATTAATTTTTGTTTATTTTGTTGATTTTCCTGTTGCACTGAATCATTTTAAGTTAATGAAGTTTGTGGCTGTTAGATTAATTCTGTTTGTGATTTTATTGTAACTCCCAAATAATGAGAAAAATCTATTAGAACTGGTAAGAGGTTTTGACCAGCTTGTTAATCTGCTACTCACATTATATTTCCTACACATTTTTAAAGTTGTAAATTGCCTTATGTATACATGTCTTTAAAATTTTATTCTGTCTTGGTAATTGTATAGAACCTTGGAAGGTTCCATGCCTTGAGAATTAACTTGTAATTTTATAAGAGGTTTTTTTAACTTTTACTTTAAATCCTAAAGAATTGTTGTGTTAAAGGATAAGCTTTTATATAGTTTATTATAAGAGAAATTATTACCTTAAATGGGTAGAAGCATAAAATTTCCTCCCTGGGATTTTTTTTTAAAAAACAGGAAGCCAAGGAGCTCCTGTATATTCTTATCTGAGGATAATTTAGACCAGAAGGTTTTTTTTTTTTTTTTTAATATCAGATTTTGCTCTGGAAGCAATAACAGAGTTTGTTGAGGAACTCTTAGTCAAGATTTAAAAGTTATAACAAGTATATGATTTTTAAACATTGTTTATTGTTTTAAAATGTGCTATTAGAAATTATGGTACTCTATTTGTGCATTGTGAATCTGCTATTTGCAAGATCCATTTTCTCTCACAGAAACTCCCATTTTTGGGTAACATAACCTTTCTAGTTATAAGCTATCTAGCTAACTATATATATATATTTGATTTTTTTAAAAAAAATTTAAACCCTTAACTTCTGTGTATTGACTTATAGGTGGAAGATTGGTAAGGGTAGGCAATGGGGGTCAAGTGACTTGCCCAGGGTCACACAGCTGGGAAGTGTCTGAGGCCGGATTTGAACCTAGGACTTCCTGTCTCTAGGCCTGGCTCTCAATCCACTGAGCTACCCAGCTGCCCCTTATATTTGATTTTTAAAACATTCTTTTTTTTATTAGAGCAATTGATTTTTTCCTTTTTCTCATCTTGTACTGAAAGTACATATATAATCATTATTTATCCCTTTTTTATTATTTGTTTTATAGTGATATAAGCTTAATGCAAATACCTGAGCCTGAGACTGAGAATATGGGACTGTGATTAAATGCCTCTCTGATTCCAGGAAAAGGGAATATAAAAGCCATTAATAGTGCTAAGAAAGCACAAGGTCAAAGAGACCTGACTGACTAAAAGCTGCATGGATTGCAGGAGTTCTATGCCAATACTTTGGGGCTTGGAAATTGGGGTTTGAGTCCTGGAGTCCCAGTCTTTTCTAAAACTTTAGAGGATGTGGGTCCCCTCAACTTAAATTCCTAGGCCAGCACCTAAGACTGGTTATTTATTTGGCTCACTTCCCTGAAAATTTGTTGGCAAATCAGATCAGAGAGAGACATTTCCCTTGGGTCCTGGCCCTCAATGGGTAATTGCAAACTGCTGAATTTACTTTAATTAGGCCTTGATTCAAATGTCTAAGTTTATTTTCCCTACATTTTTTGCACATTTTACATTTCATTCACAAGTTAATTTTTTTCTTTTTTCTTGAATTTTATTCTTTGTATTTTGCCAATTGATTTCATACAACCCCTATGACTCAGCCACTCATCCTTAGCTGACCTGAGGTACCCTTTTTAAGAAAAAAAAGGTGTATTTAGAATTTTCCTCAGGGGGATGTCTGTTAAGTTTTTTTTTTTTTTAAATTCAATAATGTCAAAATATATGTATATTTAACTCTTTTAGGAGTAATTTCAGGGGGAAATGTATAATTCTCAGAAGAAAATGTATGTTTTGTAATCTATAATGTAAAGTTTAAATTCTCTGAAAGTAATTTCAGGATAAGGATTTTGCCATCTCCCCAGAATCCAGACGATGAACCTGTTTGGTGAAGACACCATGAAGATGTCTGAAAAGCCTTCACTGTACCATGAAGACCAAAATTTGAACCTTGGGGTGCAGTTAATTGAATTTATGGGGAGTTGAAATTGAGTTGAATGTATTGTTTTAATTGTACATGTTATGCCAATAGGGGACTGCCCTCAAATTGTTTTTTTGTCAATGCAGCTAATTTTATCCATTCATTCATCTATTTCTTTTATCCTCAAATTCCTGAAAATTAGAAGTTGTCTATGTTTAGAGATCCAGCTAAGAAAAAAGGGCCAACCTTTTTTTTGCTGGATCTCAGGGGGAATTGTAAATTTGGAATTAGGAAGATGCCATTTAAAGGTATGTTATATATTTTCTATGGACATGTGGAGACTTTGAAACTACATTTCCTATGATATCTCATGGCAAACAGGAAGTCTGATGATGTAAGAGAGGGGATAAAACTCCTGGGTGAGGAGGAAGTCACTCTCTTAGCTAGCAGGCATGAGATACGAAAAGTAAAGATGGCAGAGGCAATGGGAATTCTTAAAGGCACGTGGCCTAATGATTTTATCCCTATAAGCATGGCTTTAATTAAAATACTAATTTATATTATTATATCAGTCTTTATAATTTTTAATCATAACAGTATGCACTGGAAGCAAAGCCAAGAATGGAAATGCTAAGAAAGCATTTTATGTAAAATAAATTGTCTAGTTTTGAGTTCAGAATGTAACTGTAAATAAATAAAAAAATAGACAACCATTCATTAAGAAATGATGAATAATCAATTTAAGAAGGAATGCTCCATAAAAGAATGGTTCAGTGGCCAAATGTGGAACATCCAAAAGGGTCAGTTAAATAAAGTCACTTTAGAAAAGGTAAGGTATCCATAGCAAAATGTTTCATGATCCTTGACATATGTGAATACTTTAGAAATAAGGATTATATATAAATATGTAATATAAATAAATAATATAAATATATACATATATATGTAAGTGCATACACACATATGTGCATGCTTAGCTAAAAAGGAACTCTGAATTCTGGTTAAAAGTTAGTCATAAATATGGAATCTTATTTCACTTTTTAGTATGTTCACTTAGGAGTAAATTGGAAGACAGAACTTCCAATATTAACTCATTATATAGTTATTAATAATTTAAAGCATTATTTTTATAATTATCTTTCCCATCAAGAATGAAACTAGAAATGGTAAGTCTTATAACTATAAATAGAAATTTTTGTGGTACATTAGTACCCATAAACATTCTAGCATTTTGACTCAAATTTGTATCTTTTAATTAGTACCAAAAATTTTTGATGACTACTACTTTCTTGTATAATTAGTAACATTTCATTCTGGTTTTGTTTTCTTCTATTATTTCTTTTAAAATTGTCTTATAGTGTTTTCTTTAAACAAGAAAGAAACTAGCTCAACCACTATGCTGTATTTTAACTAAAAGTGGTGAGGTGAAAACTTTGCAGGAGTCATATTAAGATTTAGTCCACTCTAAACAGAGAAAAGGGTAATTCTGTAAAAGAGTGTGTCCTCAATTCAAGGGGGTATTTATATTTCTGCTCTTCATACATTTTCTCAGTAAAAAAATACTTTCAAAAGAACTGGATTTATTAAATAAAATTGATAACTTAAAATAAATTAATATATGATAATTTGTTAAATAATATTAAAACATCAATCACTGGGTCAATTGTGGACATAAAAGACCTATTAATTTTAGCTGGTATTTAATATAGAGGTCCATCAGAGTAGAACTCATGTTGAAAGTATTAGAAAAATTATATCAACATCTTAAAGAATTCCTAGAATTCTGAAAGGAAGTCATAGTTTTGCTCTTGGAATGATCCTTAACAGTAGGAATAGAAGCTAGGATGAGGTCCCACTGAGTAAATATGTACTAAGTAAATAAGAGAAACAGAGAGACAAAGAAAAAGAGAGAGATAAACAGAGATAAATAAAAATTTAAAACTATAAATTCACATGAAATAATTTATTTTAAATAGTTACATATTTATATTTATTAGTAATAGAAGATGTAATATCTATTATAATTATATGTATAGAAATGATATTTGCTATTAAATATGCAAAATAAATATTTTACTAGAAATTTTTTGAATAAACAAACTAAAATTAATCTATAACTGCACAGTTTAGTTAAATAAAATATTTTAATTTTGAAGCAATATAATTTTAAATAATTTTTCATGCCATTTTGAATTACATTAATGTGCAGTATATCATTTGTTCATCATAAAAGTAAAGTCCATTTTTTCTTTCTTATTTAATTTTTTAATTATATGTGAAAGTAATTTTTTGACAACTGCTTTCTGATGTTTTGCAATTCAGATTCTCTTTTTTCTTCTCTTACCCCCTTCCTTGAACTGGTAAATAGTCTGAAAAAGTGTATAACAATGCTTTCATACAATACATATTTCCATATTCCTATATCACAAATGTAGATAAATATCACATATGTAATTTAAAAAAACTTCATGAAGGAAATAAAGTGAATGATGCTGTACTTAAATCTGCAATCAGTTTCGAAGAGTTCCTTCTTTGTCTGTGAATAGAGTTGTTTTGTTTTTTTTAATGTGAGTTCTTTGTTATTATTTCATAACCTTGCTTTGTTGGTTTAGTCTTTCACAGGTGAACTTCATATGATATTTCTGTTACTGTATGCACTGTCCTTGAAACTTTGCTAACTTTGCTTTGCATCAGTTTACATTAATCTTTCCAGTTTTTTTTAACTCATTCTATTCATCATTTCTAATGGTGAAATAGAGTTTCATTATAGCCATATACTATAGCTTGTTCAGCCATTACCCAGCTGGTGGATACCCTCTCAGTTTTCAATTCTTTCTTACTACAAAAAGAGTGATAGAAAATATATTTGTTCAAGTTGGTCCTTCTCACTATCTCTGAATTCTTCATCTTATTTTCCACTGTTTGTCCTCTCTCTCTCTCTCTCTCTCTCTCTCTCTCTCTCTCTCTCTCTCTCTCTCTCTCTCTCTCCTTTCATCCCAATCCAATTGTGGCTGAACCTTGCTAGACAGTTCCACCCACAACTGTTTGTTCTTTATTATATCAGTTTAGGCTCTTACCCTGCTGAGGATGGACGTAGTTGGTTGTTCAATTTCTCCTATCAATTATGTTATAGTGTCCAAATTCTGCTGAGTTTCTTCAGAGCTGCCTCCTTCTACCCTAGTGAAATGAGTCCTTCTCTGTATTTCTTGACATTTTTCTGAGTTGTAACACTGCTTCACCTCTTCCTTTGTTAAGGCTGTTTATCCGTTAGTCATTTTAAGCCACCATCTCCAGAGTGCTCAGTCTGAGACAGAGAAAACTGAATCAATCCTAGGCATGTTACAGGCATGGAAGAGTGCTCCCTGCATCCCAAGAACTGACAAGTTTCACCATATAGAAAAAAAAATTAAGGGAAAAACTATCCCCCCAAAAAGCAAAAGCAAAAGCAAAAAGTCTGACACTAGAAAAAATATGCCCACCAGAGAGGTAACCAAAATACAAGCTCAGAAGAGGACAATACAAAATTAAAATGTGTGAAGCCTCAAACAAAATATGAAAGAACATCACCCCCAAATTAACTCTCTTGAAGAGAAGCTTCACTTTGCATGATACAGCTGCTAGAGCTGTCACTATTCCTCACTACTCTCTTTTTGACTTCTTTCCCTTATTTACAATTTTTATCTTTTTTTTCAAGTTAATTTTTGAGTGAAATATTCTCTTGATATTTCTAATTTTCTTGAAGAGATCTCTTTTATTTTCCATTCTAGCACTTTCTTCTTTTTTTGCATTGTTCATTTAAGAAAATTCTTGCAATTTTCTGGAATTTTATATTCAGTTGAATATGTCTTCCCCTTTCCTTCATGTTTTCCTTTCCCTTTTCCCAGCTATTTGTAGTGCTTCATCAGACAGATATTGTAATCACATTAACTTTTTTTTTAATTGCCTCTTGTACAGTATTAAGCAGCTCTATCTATATGTCTTCAGGCAATTTTTCTGCCAGAATTAATCTCTTCAATCTATTCATCACATCCACTTCATATACATAAACCACGTTATTGAGGTTATGCCTCAATTTCAGCATTGAGAAGAAAGAATCCCTGCATAGTCCAGACAAAATATTGAGCAAGTGTGACCCAGCCCCAAGCTAGGAGTTGGAGGAACTCAGCTAAACAAAGTCTAATGAGAACCAACTGAATCAAACAATTGGAAACCTCAATACAACAGGCCAATAGATAATCTCTGCTGAGTGTTCAATCTGAGACCAAGACAATTAAACCAATCCTAGACACATCATAGGTGTTGGAAAGTAGTCCTCCATTCCAAGGGCAGAGCTAAGCTTCAGCATATGGGGAAAAAAATCATAGATGACAAAAATACAAGCTCAGAAGACAATACAAAAATGATAACATGTGAAGCCTCAAAGGAAAATGTAAAAGAATTTAAAACAAAATAATTCCATAGAAGATTCCCCTCACAAAAGGCTACAAAAACAAATAAGAAACTTACATGAATTATTAGAAAAGAAAATAATAGAAAAATCAATAGCTTAGAACAGAAACCTACTGAAGAAAACAGTTCTCAAAAAAATTGATATAATACTTCAAGCAAGAAAATAACTCACTAAGGAAGGAAATTCAGAGCCTCCAAAAAGAAAATGATTCTGTAAAAATTAGAAGGGGGCAAATGGAAGCTAACAATTTAATGAGACACCAGGAGGCAATAAAACATTAAAAAAAATAGGGGAAAATATAGAAATCTCTCACTGGAAAAAAACTCATCTGGAAAATAGATCCAGAAAATCTATGAATCGTTGGATTGCCTGAAACCCATGGTCAACAAAAGATCTTGGACACCAAATTGAAATAAAATTATCCGGCAAAACTGCCTTGATGATCTTGAAGAAGAGGACAAAATACAATATGAAATAACCCACTGATCACCATCTTTCATTTGGTGAGTGGCTGACAGGGTAATAATATACAATTGTAATGGAACACTAGAGTGTCATAAGGAATGACAAACCAGATGACCAAAAAAAAAATAAAACTTAGAAACACTTATATGAAGTGATGCAAAGTGAATTAAGCAGAAGCAAGAAAACTTGTATACAGTTACAACAATAATATATGATGATTAACTATTATCAAAATGTAAGTATCCAGGACAATTCCAAGATACTCAAAACAAAACAAAACAAAACAAAACAAAAGGCTTTCTACTGCCAAGAATGAAGAGGTGTAATTTGAACATGATTTGAAACCTATTCTTTATTTTCTCTATGGATTTTTCTCTGTGGAAAGCAATATGTCTTTTTTTTACATGATGAATATAGAAATATGTATTATATGATAGAATATGTATCATTTATATCATATTACCTGCTTTCTTGGGGAGGAAAAAGAGGGGAAAGAAAGGAGAAAACATGTATTAGAAAATATCTGAAAAATTAATATTGACAAATTTTATTGACATAATCTGGAAAAAATAAAAAAAAAGTCTAGTAGAAAAATAAAAAAAGAACACATGGAAAAAATAAAAAAGAAAAAATTTATCATTATCAATAACCACAGATATCCTAGAAAATGCAGTCGAGTTGACTTTAAGAAGCATTCCTAATAACAACAGTGGAGGTGATGGAATTCTAGGTGAACTATCCAAAACCCTACCTTACAATAAGCCAGGAATTTTGGAAAACTCAACAGTAATCACTGTATTGGGGGAAAATCAGTTATACCAATCCTAAAGAATAGTAATGGAGGAAAAATATTTAAATTACTGAAGAGTTGCACAAATTTCACATATAATTAAGGTTATGTTTAAGATTCTGTAACTTGTATTCAGTAGTATGTGGACCATGAATTAACAGAAGAACAAGTTGACTTTGAAGTAGCAGAAGAAATATATACCACATTGTGAATATTTCCTGAATTATGGGAAAAACAAGGGAGTTCCAGGGGGAAAAAAATCTGCATTTCACTTCATTGACTACACAAAAGCCTTTGATTGTTTGCATCACAACAAAAAGTCTTTGAAAAGATAGTAGCATAAGATTATTTTTCTTATCTCCAGAGGTATCTTTATGCATGCCTGAGGCAACAGTTAGAACTGAGCACAGAACTACTCATTGGCTTAAAATTGGAAAATGAGTTAGACAAGGCTGTATATTATCCCCTTGATTATTTAAATTATATACAGAATACATTATGTGAAATGTCAGGCTTGCTAAATTGAAAGAGGAAATTAAGATTGCCAGGAGAAACATCAAAAAGCTCATATATGCATCGAATACCACTCTAATGGTAGAAAGTGAAAAATTAGGAAGCCTCTTGATGAGGGTGAAAGAAAAGAGAGTAAAATCTGGATTGAAACTTTAAATAAAATTAAAACAACAACAACAACAACAACAACAACAACTAAGATCATGGTACCTGGTGCCATAATTATCAAATAGAAGGAGAAGAAATGGAAGAAAGTCAGTTTTGTATTTTTGGACTGAAAGATCAGAGCAGTTGGTGACCACAGCCATTAAATTAAAAGAATCTTGTTTCTTGGAAGGAAAGTCAATGCAAATCTGAACATCATTCTAAAGAGCAGAGACATTTCCTTGCTGACAAAGTTCCATATAGTCAAAACTGTGGTTTTTCCATTAGTGATGTATTACTGAAAGTTGGACTATAACGAAAGCTGAGTGTAACAAATTCAACACCTTCAGGTGGTAATACTACTTCACTATATGAAGCTAGACTTTTTTTACATATACCATCATAGCAATACACAGGATGGCAATGAGGTAGTTGAACTGATTGGGAGTCAGGACTGAAGATGAAAGTTCCAGGGTTGAAATTTGGCTTCAGATACTTCTTAGTTATATGACTCTGGGCAAGGCACTTAATTCTAAGTGCCCATCCTCTATCAGTCTTCTACCCTATAAGCAGTATTTAGCATCAATTCTAAGACAGAAGATAAAGATGTAAAAAATACAGCAACAAATTGAATCTAGATATGAGAATCCATTTGAATTCTACTGAGCCAGACTTTACAGATTTTTTAAATGCTATTTTTATCATTGTTATTATTTAGCACAAAATTGATTGTTTTTCATTTAATTTATTGTGTTACCAAATAATGGGCAAATTTTCCTTATAATAAATTAACTAAAATACTTTAAATTTTTACACAATTTAAATCCTGATATTTTTTTTTATCCTGGGACTCCATTCTAGGAGCATAGGGCCACAACCAGTAGGCAATGGGACACACAGTCGCTCTGGGTCACCCAGCTGGGAAGCGTCTGAGCCCGGACTTGAACCTAGGACCTTTCGTCTCTAGGCTTGGCTCTCAATCCACTGAGCTAGCCCAGCTGCCCCTACTTTAGGTTGCAGTTTTTTTAGCAGATGTAGTTTTTACAGGGTGGGGTTGCTAGCCCCACGCCCAACCCTCCTCCTTTTTCCTTCCTTAGCCCAGGAGTGGTAAGGGTGGGCAATAGGGGTCAAGTGACTTGCCCAAGGTCACACAGCTGGAAGTGTCTGAGGCCTAGGACCTCCAGTCTCTGGGCCTGGCTCTCAATCCACTGAGCCACTCAGCTGCCCCTAAATCCTGATATAGTTAATACTAATTGATATAGCTTATAAACAAAATATCTATGGAGCCCTCAATATTCTTTAAAATATAAAGAAGTCCTCATTTCTCTTTATTTTTTAATACTATAAAGATTTCCTGAGGCCAAAGTATTTCAAAATCTGCTATAATAAGGGATTTCCTTAGAACTTAGCTTAGCTTTAAAGTAGTCAAGAGGGCATGAATTTGATGGATTTGAACTGATTTTTCCCTAGTAGAAGATAAATGCAGGAGAATGGAAAATATACTAGCTTTGTTAGGATATTGTCCCTTTTTCTTGTTGATGGCCATCACCTAATTTCCTCAGATAATTCTTTTTACTGAGAAATCCTGAACAGATTTAAAGGAATTACCTATAATATAAATTTGTTACCACCACATCTTGGTGGTTTAAAGGAAATGTTCTTTATCATTTGAAACTCTCCAGGGAATTTGTGTATGAGTCAGGAATATCTATATAGTTGTGAATGATTATTTTGGGAAAAGACAATGGAGATGGAACAAAAAATGCTAGTACTTAGTTCTTTGATTCTGTAGGAATATAGAGAGGCATTAGTTGAGGGAAACCTCGACAATAAGAGAATGAGATGTTAGACAGATCTCTTGAATTTTAGGATAATTTTTAAATCTGCTGAACTAATTGAGATTTTTCTACATGTCAATTGAGAAATCATGGGGATTCGTGACACAGGGACTTATACTGTGATATTTTGGTTCAATGTACTGAGGGATATACTTGAAAGGGCTATAATGGAATCTTCCTTTTCTTATTGGAGATATAAACAAATACATCAGGTGTACCTCTGTTGATTCCAAGGACAGGAGGCATTTTAACATTTTAAAAAGTTTTAAAGGATAGTGCCTCCACCCTATCTCAAATGGTAAGCTAAAACTCTAAAAATATTTCTTGATTTTGAATTCCAAATATCCATCTCTGATTCTACACACATATTGTGTATCTCCCCCTCTATCTCTGTCTCTCTTTATCATTATCTTTTTCATCTCTCCCTACCTTTCTGTCTGTCCATCATTCTCTGATCCAGTGATGTTGACCTCCTTGTTCTTCCTTATAGAAACATTCCATCTCCAACTACTGTATATCTTTACTTGTTTCCCTCCATAACTCATCTGTACTTCCTGGTTTCCCTGGAAATGCAGAGATTGGGGGGGGGGGAATGGGAGGGCAAGGAGGAAGCTTGTTTATGAGGGACTTTAGACACCCAACAGAGGATTATATATTTAATTCTAGAGATGAATAGGGAATGACATTAGGACGATCACTTTGATGCCTGAGGGGTAGATACACTGAAGTGGGAAGAATCTTATGATAGTAGATCAATGAACAGACTATTTTAATAATCCAGACATGATGTGATGATGACTTATACTTTAGACTTTAATAAAATTAGTCTTTCTCCTTGCCAAAGTGTAAGTACTCTTTATATACCATTTATCCCGTCCACATTTGTTTTTTATTTCCATTATCATTACCCTACTATCTAAAACTTCAAACTTTTCTTATCATTTAGCTCATTCCCTGGTGCTTACACATATACTTATGTTTGTCACATCCATAGGACACATTCATGTACCCTACAATCCCCTCAAGCTATTATATTATATACCTCTTCCCCTGCTGTCAAACTTTAAAATTATATATATGTTTTATTTCCGCTTAATCTTTTGTCACTTTTAAACTCCTATCTATTGTCCCTTCTAACCACTCAAGGAAAATTACTCTTTCTAATGTTATCAATGATGTCTTAATAGGTCAAATACAATGATCTTTTTTAAAAACTAATTTTTGGTCTTAATATAATATTTGATTCTGTGTTCCACCCACTTGTCTTGAATATCCTTTCCTTTCTAGATTTTAGTAACACCTCTTTCTTGAGCCTGATTTTCCACATCTATAAAATGAGAGCATTAGACTAGCTAAATTTTAAAGACTTTTCTACTTATTACTCTAGGTTTCTGATTTTATGATCAGAGAAAGAAATAAAAAGGTATATATGGAACCAGTAGACTATTGGACTTTTCTTTGATTTTTGTCAAACTTCTGAAACACATGACTAAAGGGATTATTTGTGAGTATTTTCAAAAGAAAAGTGAGAAGACTGAAAGGCATAAAAACTTCATCAAGAGCAAATGATTCAATATTAATCTAATTTGTCTTTTTCTTTAGTTATAGATCAGAGGAATGTATCAGGAGATTTGCATCTGGAGAACTTTGTTTAGATCTGAGTAAACCATTTCAGAGGGGAAGTAGTTGGAGGTGGGGATGGGGGCAAAAGGAAGAGAATGAAGATTTATTAAATGCCTAATATGTTTCAAGCGGTTTACAAATTCTGTCTTGTTTGATCCTCAGATCAAACAAGGGAATAGGAGCTATTACAATATACTTTTATAGCTGAAGAAATAGATATAAACAGAAGTTAAGTTGCCTTGTCTAACAAGACATAACTAGGAATTATCTGAGATCAGATTTGAATTCAGGTCTTCTTGGATTCAGATACACTGCTCTAACCACTGTGTAATCTAGAAGATTAACAACATACAAATATGAATCATGAGTGTTGAACCTTTCATTTGACAAAAATCTAGCATATATAAATTGAAACAAAAGAGCAGGAAAAATGAAAGAATAAAGTAGATAATCATCATTTGTAATAAATCAATGCCCTCTGAAAAAGTAAGCATATAAGAAAGTATAAAATTCATTAAAGACAGACTCCCATAAAAATTTGTAAAATGACTACTTTAAAACTTTTGGCAGGCACCTGAGTAGCTCAGTGGATTAAGAGCTAGGCCTAGATGCAGGAGTCCTGTTTTCAAATATGACCCAAGCCACTTCCTAGCTCTGTGACTCTGGGGAAGTCACTTACTCCAATTATCTATCCCTTACCACTCTTCTGTCTTAGAACCAATACATATTGATTATGTATAGAATCAATACTATTGATTCTTAGGTGGAAAGTAAGGGTATTTAAAAAAAACAACTGTTGGTATTTGATAAAACTCTTCAATAATTTGGAGAATTTATTCAAGGAGAATCAGTAATTCCCTAGGAAAGTCAGAGATATCTCTATATTTACTTGTACTTAAAGTGAACAAAGGTACAAATGTTCACTGAAAAAAATAAATGAAATAAAAATGAATAGATCAACTATTTTGAAGTCATTTTTGACAAACAGAAGCATTGTTATTCCTTCTTGATATTTATGTAGAACAAAGGCTATAGAATTCAGTTAAAAGTTATTATTTAGCAAACTTTCCTAGACAACAATAAATTCTAACAACCAATTTTTTCAGGTTCCATTTTTTAAAGGCCTTTCTTGCTATTTACCACTAACTCTAGTGTAGTTTATAGTCTGTCAGCATTTCCATTATAAATATTGGTTTTGGGTGTTTCATAAATGCAAACACATTACAGTTTTACGGCTTTTCTTTTGGTTCTATAACTCAAGTAGCTCCATTTTTTTAAAATGATTTTGTGTGGGCTTGAGAAGATATGAGTCTGAATTTACTTTCTATTAAACACTAAAAGAGCAAATAATAAATAAATAAAACACATGCTTTATCTTTCTAGCGTTAGAAATTATTTTAATCAAGATTTGTCTTACATGTAATCATAATACTAGTGCTAGTTTTGTTTATAAAAGAACCTTCAGCCATTCCCCAATTGATAAATAGGCAGGGGACATGAATAGGCAATTTTCAGATAATAAAATCAAAACTATCAATAAGCACATGAGAAAGTGTTCTAAATCTCTAATAATTAGAGAAATGCAAATCAAAACAACTGTGAGGTATCACTTCATACTTAGCAGATTGACTAAAATGATAGCAGGGGAGAGTAATGAATGCTGGAGGGAATGTGGCAAAATTCAGGCACTAATGCATTGCTAGTGGAGTTGTGAACTGATCCAACCATTCTGGATGGCAATTTGAAACTATGCAAAAGAGCTCTAAAAGACTGCCTGCCCTTGGATCCAGCCATGCCATTGCTAGGTTTGTACCCCAAAGAGATCATTGATAAAAAGACTTGTATGAAAATATTTATAGCTGTACTTTTTATGGTGGCAAAAAACTGGAAAATGAAGGGATGCCCTTCAATTGGGGAATGGCTAAACAAATTGTGGTATATGTTGGTGATGGAATACTAATGTGTTCAAAGGAATAATAAACTGGAGGAATTCCATGTGACCTGGAAAGACCTCCAGGAATTGATGCAGAGTGGAAGGAGCAGAGCCAGAAGAACATTGTATACAGAGACTGATACACTGTGGTAAAATGGAATGTAATGGACATCTGTACTGGCAGCAATACAATGACCCAGGACAATTCTGAGGGATTTATGGAAAAGAATGCTACCCACATTCAGAGAAAGAACTGCAAGAGTGGAAACACAGAAGAAAAACAACTACTTGAACACATGGGTTGATACTGGCATGGTTGTGGATGTAGACACTAAAGGACCATACCAATGTAACTATTAATAATATGTAAATAAGTCTTGATTGATCACATATGTTAAAACCAGTGGAAATGGGGGTTGGATATGAGGGGGAAGGGGGTGGGAAGGGGAGTGAGTGAAGGGGAAAGTAAAAACAGGAATTATGTAACTTTGAGACTACATTTCCCGTCATCCAATGGGTTTCCGGTTTCTGACGTGATTATGTCCCACAACGGGAACCAAAGAAGGAGCTGGACTTAAATTCGGAGGTCGGCTTGAGATGCTCGCTCTGGCATGCAAGACTAAGGAAGATGGGTGGAGATACGGATGGGCAGCATTTTTAAAAGTAGTCAGGTGCACTAGTCCAAATTATTTTATTAACATGGCTTTAATTAAGCTATTAATATCCCTTATAACTTCAGCCTTTATCATTTTTAATCATTATATAACCATGGAAAATGTTTCTAAAAAAATAAAATATAAAAAAAAAGAGTAACTTTGGACAAAAAATAAGAATTGAAAAAAGAGGAATTGAAAAGAAAAATATGACATGCTCCCCCTTTAATCCTTCACCATCCTTTCAAGAGTCAATTCCATTTTTTTTAGATTTGAAGAATATAGTGTTACAAAGGTTATGTTGCAATTTTAATTTCATCATTTTTGTCTTTCTTCCCTTCCTCATAGTTTTAATAATGTAAAAAGAAATAAAATTTTGACATGGCAAATTAGCATTAGAAATTTAGATTTAGAAGGGGCTTTGAAGGTCATCTAAGTTCAAATTTTTTTATTTTATAAATGTGGAAACCAAGACTCAGAAATTGTAAGCAATTTGAGTTATTATTAATAAATAGCAGATGAGATTTGAATTGTGATCCAGCACTTTTTCTTCTTTACCACATTGTCTAAAAAATATCATGTAGTCAACAGCTTTTCTTTTCATAGAAAATTTATTCTTAATAATAGTAACATACATAATTATTTCCTAATCTTCAAATGGTCTAACATATAACACTCACAGACTAAGTTAATAAATAAAGATAAATAGAAAGCGAGTTAATTGAAGGGATTAGAACAAAAAATGCTAATTTGCGGAATGGAATAAACCACAATGATTCCATCTTTTGATAGAATTCTGAATTAGTTCAGTTCCCTTTTTACTCAACAATGAGTTTAGCCTCCCTTCTCTCTTGTTACAAAACTAATTTTAGGAATTGGGAGAAAAAACTCATTGTATTATTAGAACTTATCTCTATAGGCCTGGGAAGTTGTACCAGCTCTACCTATTGCTTAGAGATCTTTAAATAAAGACATAGATATACTGATCAGTAACAGGATCAGATCTGAAGATTGATGTAAGAAATTTTCTCAGAACAAACCCTATGTCCTATTTCAAAGTTTTCCTTCTATTCATCAATCAGATATTGTTTTCATATTCATTTGACTGTGTATAGAAACTTACTGAGGTAAGTGGCATACCTTTTTCTGATTTTAGAGAATTGCACCTGTTCACTCACCCTTCTCAACTTGGAAAGTCTCTATTCTTTCATCCAATTAGTAAGTTGATTACATAATATCATATTCTTTTCTTTTAATTAATTGATCTTTGTTGATTAATTATTTTTAATGTATAAAACTTTGCCTCTCCAAAGTGCTAACTTTGGTCCAATACCAAAGCTGAGAAAACTGACTGGTCCCAATTTATTGCCCATATAATATATTTATATATAAATGACATACATGCATTCACATATGTATATACATATATATATACATATATGCACATATAAATCATGTACCCCTTCTGACCTTACCTTGACATATGGTGTAAAAAGTCAATCCATACCTAACTTGGATGTTTGGATTTATCAAAGACTTATCGTCATGGTCATTTATAACTGTGTATTGAATATGTAATCTATTTCACTTATCTGTCACTTTATTTCTTAAATAGTGCCATATTTTTTAATGATTAATACTTTGTAACTGAATTTGAGCTCTTTGGTCATAGATGTATAAAATTCTGTTATTTGTAGGTAGGGGAGAAGCAAATATCTTACACATTCAGTTTTTATAAGGAGTTTTTGTTTTATTTTAAGATATTTAACTTTGTCATACTAATTTAATGGAGTATGTTGCCTTTAGATGATAATGATGAATAATATGTGGAAACACACTAATGTAAAACAATTCATAATAAAAATAAACAGGAAAAGGAATATATATTAGCTAGAAATGTACATTGGTAAAATTTATAAATCAGATAAGTCTTGAAATCAAAAATGTTTAAAGCAAACATGGAATTATTGAAAAGGTGAAATTTATGTTGATATTTGTGGGTATCATTTAATTTTATGTTCACATTTTTGTTGTTGATATTTTGTTCTTAAAGACTAATGATACAATGTTTACACTTACAGGTGAATTGGATTAATTGAGGCAAGTTGTAAAAAGTTGTTAGTCTCATTTTCTGTTCAAGAGTCATCAAAGTTCAGTGGCAAGACAAAAGTCAGCATGACTATCAATGATTTTGGATACAGTGGAAAATATTAACATCTTCAGTGCCTTACCAAGTTCTGGGAACTCCACAGTGGCTATTTCTACTGCCTTCATCTCTGAGGGAACAAATTGTACTTGTCAGTCCATTATTCAGGGATAAGTGTTCACATGTTTAGTGTAGACATCTCCTTTTTCACTGACAGGTCCAAAACCTGATTAACCTCAGCTTCATTTAGCACAATTGCTCAGATACATTTGCAAGAATATGCCCGCTGTGCATTCTACGTCTTCTCAAAATCACAGTTGAGAGTTGGGTGAAAGGTCTTTATTCACTTTTGAGCAACACATAATATTTCTTTGTCATATGAATTTAAGATCATAATAAAATGATTTAAAGGAAATAAATTTTTTCAGGTGGTTGTACTAATGAAAAATAGACTGCATTCATGCCAATATTGACAGACTTAAATAGAATAAATAGTAAAATCTGGGTCTGTCAAAGAATAATAATAACTACTAGTATTCATTTACTTAACGTTTTACATTTTCCAAAACATTTTCAATTTTTTAACTGAAGATATAACATTATTGAAAACACATAATTTGTATTTTATCAGAAAGATATTCCAATTCTGGCAGAAGAGGAAATATAGAAGGTGTTTGGGACCAAGTTCAAATAGATCATTGGCATTGGTGGAAGAGATTTTTATATCTCTTTTCTGTTCTGACATAAATAGGGGAAAAAGAAAAGGTAGTATGAGGATAACACTGTAAGTAACATAGACACAGTAAGTAATAGATTACTGTTGGTAACAGAAGGCCATCCTAGATAATGCTGTTTGACATCCAGTGAAGTTAAGTACCAAACTTAAAAAAAAATTGTCTAAAGAAACAGAATTGAACTAATCCCAGAATGCATACCCCAAACATCCAAGAGTATAGAGATAAAATAATTTGAGACCTGTAAAGCTTTGAGAGACTGAAGGACAGCTGAAATCACAAAAATCTACATTCCCTCCCCCTATTTTGGCACACTTCATGCGTCATTTTGGCACATTTCAACTATGAAGGATCAGTGTACAAGATGACATTTTTTTTCAATTAAGCCTATATATATATATAGTGAAAATTTAATGAGAAAAACTTGTTTTGAACATAGGTCTTTATACTTATCTCAAAATATTTATTTTTTAAGCAATTCTCCTGCAAGTTTATTTTTTAAGTGATGTCTTTGTTTCAGTATCTCATAAACTTTGATATATGTGTATGTCATATCACTTATTTGTACTTATTTGAAATAAAATTTATTAAAATAAAACATTTTAAATTGAAACAAAATGTATTCAAATAATTTTTATCACTTGAAAATGTTAATTTCTTAATGATAGCAATAGACTTTCAAATTCATAGTGTAAAAAAATAAAAATTATTTTGGGAATCAAGAGAACTAAATTCAGGAGTCAGCTCTTTACTGCCAATCTGTGTAACTTGGAACAAGCCAATTTTCTTCCCTAGAATACATTTTGTTGCTGAAAAATATAACTGATGATTTCAAACTAAATGATCTCAAAGTTCCTTTCTATAATAAATTCATAATTCATATGATTTTCAAAAATTCAATGCCTATTTCATTAACCAAAGGGAGCAATAATTTGCTCATTTACTCTAGTAAAGATGTGTGTGTTTTTTCATTTGGTGTCCATATAAACTGTAATAATACCTCAAACCATGACTTCCTTCTCTGCACCTAAGATAAAGATTATCAGTCAATGACCCCTCTGAAGAAACAGACTATTATACCTCCAACACCCATTCAACTGCCAAAGTAGTAATGGCTAAGCCAACCTAGATGAAGCCATAAGGCACTCAATCCCTTTGACCTTTCTCTAGTGAAGTCAGCAGAGGTATCTCCCCTTCCTCCATTGTCTTACTCCCAAGATGTTCCCATAATGCTGAAATACCTGTTCTAGGGATTTCAAGGGTGGCTTCCTAAACATCCACAAATACAGAAAATACAGAAAACGATAATTCTTAGTCCTAGAAGTTTTATTATTGCCATGATTCAATATCTGAAATGGATGCATCAATATTAGTGAAAAAGTTTCTAAAGAGGATGCTTTAGAATATACTTTGCCATTGTACCCTAATGACCATGATATCTTTCTTTCTGGCTTGTAATTAGAACATCCTACTTCTGTTGTCTCCCTTTTTTTTTTAGAATGTGATTTTTTTAAAGTAGGGAATGTTCTTTTCTTCTGTTTGTAATCACAGTTCCTTACAAATAGCAAATCATTAATAAATAATTCATTCACATACAGTGACATATAGCATGCTTTTAAAAGTGTCTTTTTATTTGCTGTTCATAAGATTGTTCAGCTTATATTTTTAAAAGGTAAATGAACTCATATTTTTGAAATAATTTTTTTAATTTTTATTTTAAATATTTTCCCATAGTTATATGTTTCATGTTCTTTCCATTTCCTCCAAACCTCCCTAACTCCCCTTAGCCGATGCACAATTGCACTGGGTTTTACATGTATCATTGATTAAGACCTAATTCCATATTATTGATAGTTGGACTAGAGTTATCGTTTAGTGCCTACATCCCCAATAATATCCCCATCAGCCCATGTGGTCAAGCATTTGTTTTTCTTCTGTGTTTCTCCTCCCATAGTTTTTCCTCTGAATGTGGCTAGTTTTCTTTCTCATAAGTCCCTCAGCCTTGCTCTGGATTCTTGCATTGCAGCTAGTGGAGAAGTCTGTTATGTTCAATTGTACCACAGTGTATCAGTCTCTGTGTACAATATTCTCCTGGATCTGCTTCTTTCACTCTACATCAATTCCTGGAGGTCATTCCAGGTCACATGGAATTCCTCCAGTTCTTCATTCCTTTGAGCACAACTGTATTCCATCACCAGCATATACCACAATTTGTTCAGCCATTCCCCAATTGAAGGACATTCGCTCATTTCCCAATATTTTGCCACCACAAAGACTGCAGCTATAAATATTTTCGTACATTTTTTTTTCCTTATTGTCTCTTTGGGGTACAAACCAAGCAGTGCTATGGCTGTATCAAAAGGCAGATAATCTTTTAAAGCCCTTAGAGCATAGTTCCAAATTGCCATCCAGAATGGTTGGATCAGTTCACAACTCCACCAGCAATGCATTAATGTCCCAATTTTGCCATATCCCCTCCAACATTCATTACTCTCCTCTGCTATCATTTTAGCCAATCTGCTAGGTGTGAGGTGATACCTCAGAGTTGTTTTGATTTGCTTTTCTCTAATTATTAGAGATTTAGAACACTTTTTAATATTCTTATTGATTGTTTTGATTTTTTTATCTGAAAACTGCCTATTCATGTCCCTTGCCCATTTATTGATTGGGGGATGGCTTGAATTTTTTGTACAATTGATTTTGCTCCTTGTATTTTTGAGTAATTAGACCTTTATCTGAGTTTTTTTTATAAATATTTTGTTCCCAATTTGTTGCTTCACTTCTAATTTTGGTAGCATTGGTTTTGTCTGTACAAAAACTTTTTAGTTTTATGTAGTGAAAATTATTTATTTTACATTTTGTAATATTTTTATGACTCTTGTTTGGTTTTAAAATCTTTCCTTTCCCATAGATCTGACAAGTATACTATTCTGTGCTCACCTAATTTACTTATAGTTTCCTTCTTTCTATTCAAGTCATCTACCCATTCTGAGTTTATTTTGGTATAGGGTGGGAGATGTTGATCTAGACCCAATCTCTCCCATATTGTTTTCCAATTTTACCAGCAGTTTTTATCAAATAGTGGGTTTTCCCAAAATCTGGGTTCTTTGGGTTTATCAAAAACTGTCTACTGAGTTTCCTTACCCCTAATCTATTCCACTGATCCTCTCTTCTGTCTCTTCACCTGTACCATATTGTTTTGATGAATACTACTTTATAGTACAGTTTAAGATCTGGTACTGCTTGGCCACCTTCCTTCATATTTTTTACATTATTTTCCTTGATATTCTTGGTCTTTTGTTCTTCCAAATGAACTTTGTCAGAGTTTTTTCTAATTCAATAAAAAAGTTTTTTTAGTAGTTTGATAGGTATCACACTAAATAAGTAAATTAATTTGGGTAGGATGGTCATTTTTATTGTGTTAGCTCATCCTACCAATGAGCATTCAATGTTTTTCTAATTGTTTAGATCTAGTTTTAGTTGTGTAGAAAAGGTTTTGTAGTTGTGTTCATATAATTCCTGTGTTTGTCTTGGCAGATAGATTTCTAAAATTATTTTTTAAATGAATATAGTTCATTGATTTATTGCTCTGTTTCTTAGCCACACCACATAAAAGAAAAGTAAGTTTCTCATCCTTTTGCAATAACTTATCTAATTGTCTCTACACACACGAAAATAAAATTAGAAGAAGAACTAAGGAATGATTTTGCATTCTTTGCCATTGTCATAAGGAAAGACATGTAATATATCAAAATAGTGACTAAATACTTATTGATAAGGCCACATAAATAATCCCTGTTCTCCACAGGTAGAAACTTTATGAAATAAGCTCTGTACTAATATATGATAGGAAAAATGGGCAAGGGACATGAATAGGCACTTTTCAGATAAAGAAATCAAAACTATCAATAAGCACATGAGAAAGTGTTCTAAATCTCTAATAATTAGAGAAATGTAAATCAAAACAAGTCTGAGGTATCGCCTCACACCCAGAAGATTGGCTAAAATGACAGCAGGGGAGAGTAATGAATGTTGGAGGGGATGTGGCGAAATTGGGACATTAATGCATTGCTGGTGGAGTTATGAATTGATCCAGTTATTCTGGAGGGCAATTTGGAACTTTGCCCAAAGAACGTTAAAAGAATGCTTGCCCTTTGATCCAGCCATACCATTGCTGGGTTTGTACCCAAAGAGATCATAGATAAACAGACTTGTAAAAAATATTTATAGCTGTGCTCTTTGTGGTGGCAAAAAACTGGAAAATGAGGATAGGGCCTTCAATTGGGGAATGGCTGAACAAATTGTGGTATATGCTGGTGATAGAATACTATTGTGTTCAAAGGAATAAAGAACTGGAGGAATTCCATGTGAACTTAAATGACCTCCAGGAATTGATGCAGAGTGAAAGGACCATAACTAGGAAAACATTATACACAGAGACTGATACACTGTGGTAAAATCAAATGTAATGGACTTCTGTACTAGCAGGAATGCAATGACCCAGGACAATTTTGAGGGATTTATGGAAAAGAATGCTACCCACATTCAGAGGAAGAATTACAGGAGTGGAAAGACAGAAGAAAAACAACTGCTTGAATACATGGGTTGATGTGGACACAATTAGGATGTAGACTCTTAATGACCCCCCCAGAACAATTATCAATAATATGGAAATAGGTCTTGATCTATGACAGAGGAAGAAACCAGTGGAAATGTGTTTTGGCTACTGGGGGGGTGCATGTGGGGGGAGAGAGGAAGAACATGAATCATGCAACCATGGAAAAATTTTTTCTAAAAAATAAAAATAAAATAAGAAAAAAAGGTACTTGCTGTTTTTCCTTAGTTATCATGGCATAATATGAAGAACATTGGATCAGGAGTAAAAAGAATGGGTTTCAACTCCTACCTCTGAGAATTAACTATTTATATCACTTTGGACAACAACATTCGTTTATTTGATGGTCCTTAGTATAGTATATATAGTATAACCCTTAGTATAATATATATGTAGTATAACCCTTAGTATAAAGTGTTAACTATATAGTGTGTTAGTTATTTTGAATTATAGTATAATCCAATATTTTTAGATTGATATTCTTAGAATCTCATCAAAAGTATTTGAAATTATTCTAAGAAAATGCCTGGATTTCCTTGTTCTGTTGATATAAATCATATATAGAAAACATTAGAACATTACACAAAATAACTCCGATGAAAAAGCAAATGTACTAAGTTAATAATAAAATTAAAAATAAATTATTTGCTAAATGATTTAAAAGATTACAACATAACTACATAGGCAAACAAACATAAAGTTACAAGCATATTAATGTTTTTAGCTCACCATTTCCTTGCTCAAGGCAATCATGTCTAAGTCATTAATAATTAAACTCAAAAAGTGTCTGGGATTCTTTTCATTCTACATCTTTTCTAAATGAACTTTAACTACTTATGAGCATCTTTTTTCCTTTACTCTGATATCTACTGCTTCCCTAGCCCTAATATTTGTTTTTGTTTTCCTGTATTCCTTCCTAGGTTACCACATGTGGCATATCACTAACCAAAGGCAAAATAAAATTGTGTAGAAAGTACTATAAACTGCCACGAATTCTGTGATATAGCAATACTATATTCTATTTTTGGAAGTTTCCAGAAATTAAATACACACATTCTGGTAGCTTTTAACCTAAGGTGTTTCCTTTATTTAAGCTAATGTTTATAGTGCTTGAAGATGTTTATCTCCTTAAATTAAAAAATCCAAGTAATCATTTGAAACCTTACCACAAAATCATATGAAAGTCAATTACAAGTTACCTTTTTTAAAGTAACATATTTAATTACCAAGGGAGACTGATGACCACCTCTCTGGACCTATTCTACATAAAGGTTAGGTTCTGATAGTTCTATGCTTACACTTGCAATTATGTGAGAATTAAGTTCTTTAGGTTTTTCAGAGAAGAGACTACCTTTACTCTTTTAACACATTCATTTCCTAGCAGTCACAACTCAAATCATTATCCTTGACCCCATTAGTCTCATTCTTCAAACCTGACTACCTAGGAATATCATCCATCTCCCTTTATGTTGAAATTCAATGGACCCTAATTTTATAATCATGGTAGTGACATTGTTAGTATAAAAGTATTTAACTATAATCATTTTACTCACAATTTTACTAAGAAAAATAAACAAAGTATTATATATTAAACAGCTACTAGGCAGGCTGATTTATCTCCATGCCTCTTATTCCTCCACTTAAATACATCTTTGACTCAGCTGTCCAAGTGATTTTCATAAAAGGAATTTATGCCAATTCCCTATTCAATAAAGTCTTGTAGATCTCTATTACATATAGGAACAAATATATTCTATATTTGGAATTAAAATGCCTTTACAACTGGACTCTCTATGTTTCCACTCATCTTTCACTTTACTCCCCATCATATCCTTTACTTTGTTTATTTTTTCCAGATTATATTTTGCTATAATTTTCAATTACTGTTTTCTGACATTTAGTGATCTATGTTCTCTCTCCTTCCTCCCATCACTACCACTTCTCCAAGACAGAATATAATATGACATAGATTGTACACGTGTTAATATACATATATGTATTTCCAAGTTCATCATGTGAAAGAAGATATTACTTAGACAAGAGAAAAATTAATGGAGGAAATAAAATGAAAATGACATGTTTCAATCTGCATTCAGACTCCATTAGTTCTTTCTATAGCAGTGGAAACCTTTTTTGTCATAGTCTCTTAGAATTGTCATAGGTCCTTGCATTTCTGATAGTAGTGAAGTTATTCACAGTTGATTATTGTACTTTATTGCTGTTTCTGTGTACAGTTCTCCTGGTTCTGCTCACTTCACTCTTCAACATGGTTTATAAGTCTTTACAAGTGTTTTTTGTGTTCATCTTGTTTGTCTTTTTTATGACATAATATTCCATTATAATAAGATACAGCAACTTGCTCAGACAAACCTCAATTGATGGACATTCCTTCAGTTTCCCTTGTTCCCACAAAAAAGAACTGCTATTAATATTTTTGTACAAGTAGGCACCTTTACCCCTATTTTTGACGTCTTTGGAATATGAACCTAGTAGTAGTATTACTAGGTCAGAGGGTATACACAGTTTTATGTCTTTTTGGGGATGGCTCCAAATGTCTCTCTAGACTGTATCATTCCACAGATCCACTAAAATGTATTAGTGTCCCAATTACTTCTCAGACTTTTTTTATTTTTCAATTTATTAAGGGTTCTAAGAACTTTAGATGAGGGGGTAGAATCCTTTAGGCATCAAAGACAGCCTAGGGAAAGACCTAGGAGCTGGAGTATAATCATTCTACTAGATTTAGGCCAGCTTTGAATGGTGAGGAAACAAATGAAGGGAATTATAAATTATACTAGATGCATTCAAGGGTCACCTGACTGAAAACGTGAAGAAGAGGATTGCTGAAATGCACTTGGCCCTAGTTGCTGTTTAAGGAGGAATAACATCAAAGTTACAAGTGGTTGATATATTAATTAATAAGCCATTCAAAGATTGATTGAGGAAAAAACATAACTAGTGCTTGTTGACCAGAAACCATGAATTTACTCCATAAGGAAAAATAAAGTAATCATCAGTCATTGTATTAGGGAACTGGATGAAACCACTTTGGACAAAATCTCCACTGAGTCCATTGTGCTTGGATTTTTAAAAAAATGTATATAAAACAGTATGGATGATAGTGAAGATGATGTTTTGTGGGAAGAAGAGGGTGATGGCAATGACTTGAATGATGTTTCCACTTTGAGAGATGAGGAAATAGAAGAGGAAGGAGAACATGATTAAATATTAGAAGGTAGTTTGTAACAAGAATCTATAAAAGTAAAACATATTTAATAAAAGTGTTGGCACTAAAACTTTTTAAACTTGCTTTCAGGACCTTGAAAAACCTTAGAACATAAAGTGCCTGCATTATTCATAAGTTAAGAGAAAGATGTAATTTAAAATGAGAAAATAAAATGGGTGTTTCCTCTTTCTGAGTTACCCTTCAAAATACTTGGGATCTCAGTATATTCAGGGCTGCATTATTTTGGGTGAATATGGTACTTTGAGAAGCAGGAGGACTAGAAAAATGGAAGAACAGATGAAAGATACAGAAAGCAGGAGTATATTTAAGGGAATTAGATCTAAGGAAAAAATACAGAAACATTTTGCACATATTGAATTTGAGATTCCAATATGTCATATAAGTAGACATTTCTAATTGATCATTAGAAGTACACATAGATGATAAATATTCACATATCTCAGTCTTCTTAGTAATTTAGGACTTAATCTCAGTTCTAGTTAAAATCTCAATTTCTCTATTAAACCTTTTCTAATCTCTCTTAATTCTAGGGTCTTCCCTCTGTTAGCTATTCCCTATGTGTTCTGCATATAATTTGTTCATATATATATGTATGTATACATATATGTATGTTTGTTTTTTGACTGATTTTATTGTGACCTCCTCAAGAGTAGTTAGTCTTTCATCTTTGTAACGGGGAAACTCTTTATACTTAGCACAATGCCTAAAAGATAGTGAGCACTTAATATAAAATTGACTGACTGAGAAAATGATCTCTGAATTACTGGGATTTTATGTGATCACCAAGAAAGAGAAGAAAAGAGATCAGAGAAGACAAAAGAAGAACAGAAGAAGAAGAAAGAGAAGAGGGCCAAAAATATTGTTCTTTAGTATATTCATGTATAGGGGAAAGAGGATGGATGATGATTAGTTAAAGTATACTGAGAAGAACAAATCAAATAAGTAGGAGGAAAAACATAACAGAACTGTGTCAAAATAAACAAGGGAGGAGAATTCTTTCACAAAGAAGAAGATGTCTCCAGTGCCAAGTTCTGAGGAAATATCAATGAGGATACAATCTGAAAACAACCTTTTTTATTTATCAATAAATAAGTAATTTATCCCAGAATCTAAAAATATGTTTCATCAATCTATTTTTTAAACCCTTAAAGTTTTGTGTATTGGCTCCTTGGTGGAAGGGTGGTAAGGGTGGGCTCAAGTAACCTGCCCAGAGTCACATAGCTGGGAAGTGTCTGAGGCCGGATTTGAACCTAGGACCTCCCATCTCTGGGTCTGACTCTCAAACCACTGAGCTACCCAGCTGCCCCATTAATCTATTTTTTTGCTAATAACTTCCCAATTCTGAATAGTCAGGGACCAAAACAGAAGTAACTAGAGATGAATACATACACCCATAAATAACACATATATACATATAAACACATGATTCTCTTATGTTTCCTAAAATTGCCACTTACTATTTTTCTGTTAGTGAGCTCAACCCATCGAAAAAATGCACAGTATATTTTTTGTCTCATATTTGTTCTATTTCCTCTCAGCCTTCATTTTATAAACTGCTTAGGGATTCCTAAGATGAAATATATAATCGACAACTAAGAAATTCTCTGAAAATTAGGAGATATATATAATTCAAGAGAAAAAAATCTTTCTTATCTGACACTAAAATTTCAACTAATTGACTAAAAATGAAGGCCTATTTTTTGGTTAGGATATCTCCTGGAAGCATACGTTGAGATATTCCAAGTTTTCAATGCTGTTGAAGAGCTAGTTGCTATAGGGAAATGAAGGTAGGAAATGTAAACTAGGTCTTGGTGATGCAGTTGTTGGGAAGAAGAAATGTACCTCAGAGTATATGCAGGTGTATGCAATGTACCTTGGGGAATATAGTTGTCATTCTTTAAATTTCAATATTCTAAAGTAAAGCTCCAATAACTCTGCCCTAGGTAGAGCTCTGGAAAATCTTAAACTGTTCCTAAAATGTGGTGGATTTATTACTTTCCTACTTGACATTTTGGTCTAATCAGTGAGCATTCAGGCTGAAACTAGGTACAATCTATCTTCTATGGTACCTCTACATTTTAGGTAAGAGTAGCTATGCCTTAAATAGAGTAAGAAAAGACCGGCTGTTTTAATTACTTTAGTATATTCTCTCCTTACCCTCTTCAAGATAATACATAATACTTTTTTTATTTCTTTCCACATTCTTTTGGCTAACAGAATACTTAACAAATAGAATAATGGAATATTATAAATAAAAGTTACCTCAGAAATCAAATAGTTAAAGCCCTTCAGTGTACATATGAGGAAACTGAATCACAGAATAATAAATGGAGATCTTCATGCATAAAATGAACAGTCATTAATCAATCATTTTGCTATACATATGGTTTTTGTATGTTTTTGTATGTTTTAACCTAGATAAACACTAAAGTTTCCAACCACTAATTTGTTACTGTTCTCTCCTGATTTCCAATTTTTTCTTATCTACAGATTATTTCAATGCAGTATATAAACATGTCAACTATCCTCCATCCTTAAAAACAACTTATATTATATACCATTATTCCAACTATTATCACATATTTTTCCACTCTTTACAGCCAAATTCCAAGAAAATGTTTACATACTCAATATCTCTGTTTCCTCATGTCCCATTTATCTTCTGAAATCATCATTCAAATGAAACTGCTTTTTCCAAATGTTTCTATTGTGCATTTGTTTTAGTCATACAAAACACCTTGTGATCCAATTTTTTGTTTTTGTTTTTGTTTTTGAAAAAGATATTGGAATAGTTTTCATTCCCTTCTCCAGCTCATTTTGGAGATGAGTAACAGTGGTAAATATATTTAAATGACTTAGCAAAGGGTCACATAGCTAGTGTTTGAGATCAGATTTGAACTCAGGAAGATGAATCTCCCTGAATTCAAGCCCATTGTTCTCTCCTCTGAACAATCTAGCATTTCTAGATACTAATAGTATAAATATCTTAAAGACCTTATCATCCTTATCATTCCACTACACCTACTCCTGAAATCACAACTACTACTGCTACTACTCCCACTACTGATAATATGAATTCCTGAAGACAACTATTTTCACCATGACTTTTATTATATTCTACTCTAATGAAAAGGCATAGTTTCATATAGTGAAGAGGGGGGCCATGTCTGGAGAAGTTAATTGCCACTACACACATGTTGCACATTCTTACTTCATTAGTGCAAAGTAATTATTTCTCAAACAACTATTCTGTGAAATGCATTACATCATATTCTTAAGCTATAGAAACAATAATAAAACAACTTCTTCCTTCTGTAATCTTCACATTTTGAATGTTGCAATTTGTGTTAGATTACTAAAATAATTTATGCCACCAACTCTGAAGTCTTCTATTATATTTTCCAAAGCTGACTAGTGAGAAATGTTCTTGGTGATAACGTATTCTGTGTGTATACTTCTCTTGATCTGTGTCACCTTTTCAGAATGAGAGGGAGAAAAAGTGTGAGTAATTGAGGTCATGGGGAGAAACTTCTTACCATGAATGACTTACTTTCTTTACTTTGAAAATCCAAGAAACAGCAGAGATAGGGAAAAACAGTGGAAGTAGTCATGATCCCTGCTATCCCTGGCAACACACACAACAGATAGATTACTTGTGTAAGGGCTTCCCCCAGAGGGTTAAATATACTTTAATTATGAACATACCTTCAAGAAGTCAACTATGAGTCTTCTATTTCTCTATTATATTATCAATCTTACTGGACTCTTGGCTGGTACTCTTTTTTCTTTAGAAAAGTGCACAGCCATGAACATCTGCATAAATACAATTATAGAGCTTCATCTTTATAATGCCAGAACTGAATATATAATTTTAGTCACAGATTAGTTTTCACTATTATATATGCTATCCATAAAATTGTACACCATAATGACTTTTCTCAACTTTCATTTCACATAGTAATGCCCCTTGGCAGCTGTGGCCACTTCATCCGAACAATGTTTGCAAGACCTTCCAGGAAAATAGTGTTATGGTCTGAATATTTGTTATGTTTCTCTAGAGTAACTTTTTATAGGCGAACCTATTTGAATCATTACAATTGTACTAAATGTCATAAATGAGAAATCTTGTATGAGTATTATGCTATATAATAGAAAATATTTTGCAAATGCTACAAGCTCTAATGTTTTAATGCTATAAAATTACTTTCAATGTACTTAAGTATGTGATACATATTTTATATTGCTATCAAATGTATTTTATATATATATATATATAATTTTAAAAAAATTTACATGTCATTGTACTTGTACTTACTTTCCTTGAGATCAAGATGTATAATTTCATAGATATGGAAAAGACCAACAAGGAGAAGCCTCTCTATATTAGAGCATGATTTTATAGAATTAGCAATGACAAAGAGAAGTTAAATGACTTTCTCACAATGATCCAGGTAGTATATGATAATACAGATAGATAATTTGACCCCATATCATGACCCTGAGGTTAGTTTTATACTAACTATGCCAATTTTTCACGAACATAGCCAATTTGAAGAACCTGAAAAATAATGTTAGAAAGGCAAAAAAAATTCATCAATCAATCTATCTATCTATCATCTGCAAAGCACTAATAAAATTGTTATTTCACCTTGATTGTCCAGTGACTTACAAGGGCCTTATTTTGCCAAACATTGAACTCCATCTCTGACTGCACTGGGGTATGGAAGTATTGGAAAGATCTTCCCGATACTGTCTTCTTTGGCCATAACGTTGTGTTTTTTTTAATAAACTTTTCATAGAAGAAAAGTTTAAAAATATGTGTAAGGGCAACCTTTTTATATTTAATAATGAAAGTGATTGGGGGAAGCTAGGTGGCTCAGTGGATTGAAATCCAGGCTCAGAGATGGGAGATACTAGCCTCAGACACTAGTCACTTAACTTCCATTGATTAGCACTTACTACTCTTCTGCCTTGGAACCAAAACAAAGCATTAATTCTAAGATGGAAGATGAGGGTTTAAAAAAATAAAAGTGGTGCGTTGGCCATGGGTGGGGGGAGTGAAGGGGGTGAAGGGGAAAGTAGGAGCATGAATCATGTAACCATGTTAAAAATGAATATTTTTTAAACATTTATTAATATTCATTTTTTTAAACCCTTAACTTTTCGGTGTATTGTGTCATAGGTGGAAGAGTGGTAAGGGTGGGCAATGGGGGTCAAGTGACTTGCCCAGGGTCACACAGCTGGGAAGTGGCTGAGGCCGGGTTTGAACCTAGGACCTCCTGTCTCTAGGCTTATTAATATTCATTTTTAACCTGTTTACATGCTTCATACCCCTACTTTCCGCTTCACCCCCCGCATTCCCACCACCCATGGCCAATGCACATTTCCACTGGTTGTAACATGTGTCCTTGTTTAGGGACTATTTCCATATTGTTGTTAGTTGCATTCGTGTGGTCATTTCGAGTACACATCCCCAATCATGTCCGCCTCAGCTCATGCATTCAAGCAATTGATTATCTTCTATGTTTCCTCTCCTGCAGATCTTCCTCTGAATGTGGGTAGCGTTTTTTACCATAAATCCCTCATAGCTGTCTTGTGTCATTGCATTATTGCTGGTACAGAAGTCCATTACATTCAATTTTACCATAGTATATCAGTCTCTGTGTACAGTGTTCTTTTGGCTCTGCTCCTTTCACTCTGCATCAGTTCCTGGAGGTCTCTCCAGTTCACCTGGAATTCCTCCAGTTTATTATTCCTTTTAGCACAATAGTATTCCATCACCAGCATATACCACAATTTGTTCAGCCATTCCCCAATTGAAGGGCAAACCCTCCTTTTCCAGTTCTTTGCCACCACAAAGAGCACAGCTATAAATATTTTTTACAAGTCTGTTTATCTATGATCTCTTTGGGGTACAACCCCAGCAATGGTATTGCTGGATCAAAGGGCAGGCATTCTTTTATAGCCCTTTGAGCATAATTCCAAATTGCCAGCCAGAATGGATGGATCAGTTCACAACTCCACCAGCAATGCATCAAAGTCCCAATTTTGCCACATCCCCTCCAACATTCATTACTCTCCCCTTCTTTCATTTTAGCCAATCTGCCAGGTGTGAGGTGGTACCTCATAGTTGTTTTCATTTGCATTTCTCTAATTATTAGAGATTTAGAACACTTTCTCATGTGCTTATTGATAGTTTTGATTTCTTTACCTGAGAATTGCTTATTCATGTCCCTTGCCCATTTATCAATTGGGGAAAAGCTTTATTTTTTATAAAATTGATTTACTCCTTGTATATTTGAGTAATTAGACCCCAGTCAAAGTTTTTTTGTGATAAAGATTTTTTTCCAATTTGTTGTTTCCCTTCTGATTTTGACTACATTGTTTTTGTTTGTACAAAAGCTTTTTAGCTTGATATAATCAAAACCCTTTAATTTGAATTTTATAATTTTCTCTAAATCTTATTTGGTTTTAAAATCTTTCCTTTCCCAGAGATCTGATAGGTATACTATTTTGTGTTCACTTAGCTTATTTATAGTTTCCCTCTTTATATTCAGGTCATTCACCCATTCTGAATTTATCTTGGTATAGGGTGTAAGATGTTGATCTAAACCTAATCTTTCCCATATTGTTTTCCAAATTTCCCAGCAGTTTTTGTCAAATAGTGGATTCATGTCCCAAAAGTTGGGCTCTTTGGATTTATCATACACTGTCTTGCTGATGTCATTAACCCCAAGTCTATTCCACTGATCCTCCCTTCTATCTCTTAGTCAGTACCATATTGGTTTTTTTTGTTTGTTTTTTTTTAAACCCTTGCACTTTCCGTGTATTGTCTAATAGGTGGAGGAGTGGTAAGGGTGGGCAATGGGGGTCAAGTGACCTGCCCAGGGTCACACAGCTGGGAAGTGTCTGAGGCTGGATTTGAACCTAGGACCTCCTGTCCCTAAGCCTGACTCTCACTCCACTGAGCTACCCAGCTGTCCCGACTACCATATTGTTTTGATGACTGCTACTTTATAGTATAGTTTAATATCTGGTACTGCTAGGCCACCTTCTTTCACATTTTTTTTTTCATTATTTCCCTTGATATTCTTGATCTTTTGTTATTCCAAATGAAATTTCTTATAGTTTTTCCTAATTCAGTAAAGAAGTTTTTTGGTAATTAGGTATGGCACTAAATAGGTAAATTAATTTGGGTAGAATGTTCATTTTTATTATGTTAGCTCCTCATACCCATGAACAATTAATGGCTTTCCAATTGGTGAGATCCATTTTTATTTGTTTGGAAAGTGTTTTGTAGTTGTTTTCGTATAATTGCTGTGTTTGTTTTGTTAGATTCCCAAGTATTTTATATTGTCTAGGGTGATTTTAAATGGTGTTTCTCTTTCTACCTCTTGCTGCTCTAATGTGTTGGAAATATATAGAAATGCTGATGATTTATGTTCATTTATTTTGTATCCTGCCACTTTGCTAAAGTTGTTGATTATTTCTACTAGCCTCTTAGTTGATTCTCTAGGATTTTTTAAGTAGACCATCATATCATCTGCAAAGAGTGATAGCTTAGTCTCATCATTGCCTATTTTGATACCTTCAATTTCTTTTTCTTCTCTAATTGCTATTGCTAGTGTTTCTAGTACTATGTTGAATAATAGAGGTGATAATGGGCATCCTTTTTTCACTCCTGATCTTATTGGGAAGGCTTCTAATTTATCCCCATTGCATATAATGCTTGTTGATGGTTTTAGGTATATATTGTGTATTATTTTTAGGAAGGGTCTTTCTATTCCTATACTTTTCAGTGTTTTTAATAGGAATGGATGCTGTATTTTGTCAAAGGCTTTTTCAGCATCTATTGAGATAATCATGTGATTTTTGTTTGTTAGACTATTGATATGGTCAATTATTTGGATGGTTTTCCTAATTTTGAACCATCCTTGCATTCCTGGTATAAATCCCACCTGATCATGGTGGATGATCTTCTTAATTACTTGCTGGAGGCTCTTTGCTAATATTCTATTTAAGATTTTTGAAACTATGTTCATTAGGGAGATTGGTCTATAGTTTTCTTTCTCTGTT
This sequence comes from Gracilinanus agilis, assembly GCF_016433145.1. Lineage (NCBI taxonomy): Eukaryota > Metazoa > Chordata > Mammalia > Didelphimorphia > Didelphidae > Gracilinanus > Gracilinanus agilis. The sequence continues at coordinate 538,634,370 of NC_058132.1, forward strand.
TTTGGTCTACCTGGCTTTGGAATCAGTACCATATTTGTGTCATGAAAGGAATTTGGTAGGACTCCTTCTTTGCTTATCATATCAAATAATTTGTATAGTATTGGGATTAATTGCTCTTTGAATGTCTGATAGAATTCACTTGTGAATCCATCAGGCCCTGGCAATTTTTTCTTGGGGAGTTCTTTGATGGCTTGTTCAATATCTTTTTCTGATATAGTATTATTTAGGTATTCTATTTCTTCTGCAGTTAATCTAGGCAGTTTATATTTTTGTAAATATTCATCCATATCTTTGATAAATTGGTTTTGGAGAATCATGTTGTTTAATTTCCAATTGGTTTTTAATTTGCCTGTCCAGGTACCCTTACTAATTATTATTTTTATTGCATTATGATCTGAGAAGGTTACATTTATTATATCTGCTCTTTTCCATTTGTTTGCAATGATTCTATGCCCTATTACATAGTCAATCTTTGTAAATGTACCATGTGCAGCTGAAAAGAAGGCGTATTCCTTTTTGTCCCTATTTATTTTTCTCCACATATCAATTTAATCTAATTTTTCTAGGACTTCATTCACCTCTCTTACCTCTTTCTTATTTATTTTTTGGTTTGATTTATCTAGATCTGAAAGAGGAATATTTAGATCTCCCACTATTATGGTTTTACTCTCTATGTCCTTCTTGAGCTCTGTCAGTTTCTCCTTTATGAATTTGGATGCTGTACCATTTGGTGCATATATATTGGGCAGTGTTATTTTCTCATTGTTTATACTGCCTTTAATCAGGATGTAATGACCTTCCCTGTCTTTTTTAATCATATCTATTTTTACTTTGGCTTTGTCAGAGATCATAATAGCCACTCCTACCTTCTTTTTCTCATGTGATGTCCAAAAGCTTTTGCTCATACCCTTAACCTTGAACTTGTGTGTCTCTACTCGCCTCATATATGTTTCTTGTAGACAACATATGGTAGGATTTGGTTTCTGATCCAGTCTGTTATTTGCTTCCATTTTATGAGTGAGTTCATCACGTTCACATTCAGAGTTATAATTGTTAGTTGTGCATTCACTGTATCCTCCCCTAGACCCACCCCTTCTTCTTACATTATTTTCTTTTAAACCAGTGATTTGCTTTGAGCCAGTATCCCTTATCCCCTCCCTTGACTGACTTCCCTTTCTGCCCCCTCCCTTGTTATTCCCCTCTTTTTGTTTTTTAAAGGACCTAATGAATTCCCTCCCCCTTCTTCTCCCCTCCCTTTTTTGACTTCCCCACTCCCCTGCTCCCTTTGGTTTAACCCTTCTGACTTTCTTGGTAGGGTTAGATAGAGTTGTTTATCTGAATGGATAATAATGCTACTCTTCCCTCTACACGTTAATTACACTGAGAGTAAGGTTTGATTATTACCTCTTAATGCTCTCTTCCTCTCTGTCTTATGGTAGTATTTATCCCCTCCCCTTCCCATGCCCTCTTTGTGTGTAATAGAATATCCTATTTTTCTTATTTACTCAGATTTTTCTTGGTGTCCCCTACTATTCCCCCCCTCTTTCCGTGATGTCATCTTAGACCATTTAGTATCCTATCCTCTCCCTATGAATTATTCTTCTGGTTGCTATAATGGTGAATATTATAATAGTGAATAGAGTTCACTACAGAGAATTATACATAGCATTTCTCCACCTAGTAATACAGATAATTAGATCATATTTACGCCCTTAAAGAGTCAAGTTTAAAAGATTATGAGTTTTCTTTCTTTTCCCTCTGTTTCCTATTTACCTTTTCATGTTTCTCTTGATTTTTGTGGTTGGGTATCAAACTTTCCATTTAATCCTGGTCTCTTTTGTGCAAAAACCTCGAAATCTTCAATTTTGTTGAATGCCCATACTTTCCCCTGTAAGTATATAGTCAGTTTCGATGGGTAATTGATCTGTGGCTGAAGGCCCATCTCTCTTGCCTTTCTGAATATCGTGTTCCAAGCCTTTCGGTCTTTTAGCATGGAGGCTGCCAGATCCTGTGTGATCCTTATTGGTGCTCCTTGATATTTGAATTGTCTCTTTCTGGCTTCTTGTAAGATTTTTTCTTTTATTTGAAAGCTCTTCAATTTTGCTATTATATTCCAGAGTGTTGACTTTTCTGGGTCCAGTGTTGAAGGTGATCTATGGATCCTTTCAATGTCTATATTTCCCTCTTGTTGTAGAACTTCAGGGCAATTTTGCTGAATAATTTCTTTAAGTATGGAGTCCAAGTTTCTATTAATTTCTGCCTTTTCTGGAAGACCAATGATTCTCAAATTGTCTCTTCTAGACCGGTTTTCTTGGTCTGTCACTTTCTCATTGAGATATTTCATGTTTCCTTCTATTTTATCAGTCTTTTGACTTTGTTTTATTTGTTCTTGTTGTCTTGAGAGATCATTGGTTTCTAAGTGTTCAATTCTAGCCTTTAAGGACTGGTTTTCAGCTATAATCTTTTGATTTTCAGCTATAATCTTTTGGTTTTCCTTTTCAATCTAGTCATTTCTGGTCTTCAATTGACTTGCCTCACATTCCAATTGTGAAATTCTGCCTTTTAAACTGTTATTTTCTTGCCAGATTTCTTCCATCTTCCTCAACATTTCATTTTTGAACTCTTTGATAGCTTGTGACCCGCTTTCATTTTTTTTGGGAGGTTTGGATGTTTGTTTTCCCTCCTCTGTTGCCTGGATTTTCTCTGTGTAGAAGTTGTCGAGTGTTCCAGAGTTTCTCTTAGTAATCTTTTTCTTCTGGGCTTCCTTATTGCTTGCCATTGTTAGCCCCGCCCCTTTTCAGCTTTGTCTTCACACTCAGGGTCTGCTTGCCCTTTCTAAGATTCAGATGGCTCTGGTCTTCTTGTCCTTGGGGTCAGGCCTCCTGGTAGTCCCTGGTCTGCCCCTCTGCCCAAGGCTCCTTTAGCGGTCTCAGGGCTACTTCCACAGCTGCGCTCCTGTCTGCCCCGGGTCCTCACTGGATGTCCTAGCCTGTGCTGGAAATCTTTATTCCTCCCGGGGCACTGCCTTCACCAGCGCATATGCTCCGGGGAAAGTCTCTGCTTTAGGGATCTTTATTCCACCTGGATTCCACCTGGGACAGAGCCTTCACCTAGTAGAAGCTGGGGAAATTCCCTGCTTTAGGGATGTTTATTCCACCCGGATTCTGCCCAGGGCAGAGCTTTCACCTCTCATAGACGCTGGGGAAATTCCGTGAGTCCCCGCAGCCACTTGGGGTCCCACGTCTGGCAGCTCACAGGTACAAGCCCTGGGGCTGCTAGTGATTTACTGGTTGCCCCACTCCTGTTTTCACTCTTGTGAGTTGTCCTTGGCGCTGTGCGTGGTGTGTGTGGTGGGGTGGAGGGGCTTCTTCCTCTTGCGTTTTAGTGAGAGCTGTTTGACCCCTTTATAGAGTGGAAATGCCCCGATTCAGCATACCTTCAATGCTGTGCCCTGTTGTGGGGTTCCTTCGTTCTTCTGTATTTGTTTTTATGTCCCCTTGAGGAGTCTTATATGCATTGGTTAGGAGAGAGCAAGCAGCTGCTCCTTACTCTGCTGCCATCTTAACCGGAAGTCTCCCATTTGAATCTCTAAAAATGAATATTAATAAATGTTTAAATTAAAATAAAAAAAATGAAAGTGATATTGGGCTTTGAAAGACTGAAATCTGTAATTCTTTCTTCAGATCTTTTCTACATTCCAGATTCACTCTTATTACTTGATCTGAGAAAATATTTTTAAATGCCTAAAAGATTTTTAGATTTTGCCATTGGCTTTAAATGTAGAATAAGCTCATAATTTATATTTTATAGCCTTCCTGAAAGATTCTCGTCATTTACCACATATGGAACTTTTTGTGTGAAATAGCTACTATTATTCATCAGGACTTTTGTAAATAAATATTGAATTTTTTTGAAGAAATGTATTTTTATTATACCTGTTTCACTATTGTAGAAAGATTTAGAAGATAAAATATATTTTTTGTTTAAAAATCTATCTTGATAAACTGAAGTAAATTTTCCATATAAGTCCCAGGCATGGTTGGATCTGATTAGATGATGAACCCGGGTTGGAGTGCAGGGAGTGGGGAAGGTAGCAGCAAGATGGTGCTACCCTACTATGAGCCAATTTGCCACATTTCTTAAAATAAATCCCACAAGATGACAAATAAATCCTCTATTTCTCTTCTTCATCACAAATATAAAATAAAAAATCAATTGCAGTCATAGAACTATCTTTATAATTATTCAAATAAGAGGTGGTTTAAAATGTATATATATATATATATGTTTACCATGAGATCATGGATGATTGCTAGTGATTAATTTCATTTCAGATACTCATGACCCATTAAAAATATATTCTGGAAGTAACATAGCTAGAAAAATAGTACATTATGAATCATGTCATCACTGAAGATTTTATAAAATTTTAGAAAGCATATAAATTTTTTAAAAAGCTAATACAAAATTCTTACTTTCATATATTTAAAAAAATAAAGCTAAAGAGGTTTTTAATAATTATGAATTTATTTTATTCAATTTTAAGTGTCATTTTATTTCTTGAAGTCACCCATTGTTCTAGGAAATATCTTTAAAATCTTAGTTATAATTGGGTAGCCATAGATTTGCTGAAAATGAGCGTATTTTCATTGTTATAAAGCAAACTTAAAAGGCTATTAAATTATAGCCCTAATAACATGCAACTATTATAATATGAAACAAACATGGAAACGTATTTAAAATGGGTGTATAGGCATGGAAATTGCCATAGACATATATTAAAATTCCTGACTCAAGTTTGGCTGCCCTCCAGACTCCAGCATTTATGACTCTTCTTAGTTTGGAAGAGTAGAAACAAATAACTTAAGTTGTAAGATGAGGACAAGGGTAGGAAAGCAGATTGTTATTATTATTATATGATTATTGCATTTCCATTTAAGTGACATCTTTCAGGAAGCAAAGAGAAAAGGGAGAGGTAATAGTCATCCAATGGCAGTAGCACCTAGGATGAAGCTGGTAGTATCAAATATGTAAATTCCTCCTGTAAAACCAAGAGAAATGACCTCTGTCTATATGGACAAGCTAAATTCACACATTTAATTAATTAATTGATTAATTAAGAATATTTTTTCATGGTTACATGATTCATGTTCTTTCCTTTCTTTCTCTCTCTCCCCTCCCAAAGTTGACAAGCAATTCCATTGAGTTATATATATATATATATATAATGGTTCAAAACATTTCCATATTATTACTATTTGAAATAGAATGATCATTTAAAGTCAACATTCCCAATAATATCCCTATTGACCCATGTAGTCAAGCAGTTGTTTTTCTTCTGTGTTTCTGCTCCCACAGTTCTTTCTCTGGATGTGGATAGTGTTCATTTTCATAAGTCCCTCAGAATTGTCTTAAATCATTGCATTACTACTAGTAGAGAAGCCTATTACATTCAATAGTGGCAAAGTGTATCAGTCTCTGTGTACAGTGTTCTAATGGTTCTGTTCTTTTTGCTCTGCATCAATTCCTGGAAGTCTTTCCAGTTTGCATGAAATTGCTCCATTTCTTTATTCCTTTCAGCACAAAAGTATTCCATCACCATCAGATACCACATTTTGTTCAGCCATTCCCAATTTTTTTTTCTCATTTTCAGTCATTTCCAAATTTTCTCATTTTCCAGTTTTTTGCCACCAGAAAGAATATGGCTATGAATATTTTTGTACACATATTTTTCCCTATTATCTCCTTGGGAAACAAACCCAGCAGAGGTATGGCTAAGTTAAAGGGCAGGCAGTCTTTTAAAGCCCTTTTGGCATAGTTCCAAATTGTCTTCCAGAATAGTTGGATCAATTCACAACTCTATCAGCAATGTATTTGTATCCCTATTTTGCTACATCCCCTCCCTCCAACATTTAGTATTTTCCTTTGCTGTCATGTTAGCCAACCTGCTAAGTGTGAGATGGTACCTCAGAGTTGTTTTGATTTGCATTTCTCTAATTATGAAAGATTTGGAACACTTTTTCATGTCCTTATTGAGAGTTTTGATTTCTTTACCTGAAAGCTACCTATTCATGTCCTTTGACTATTTATCAGTTGGGGAATGGCTTGAATTTTTGTACAATTGATTTAAATAATTATAAATTTAAGAAATTAGACCCCTGTCAGAGGTTTCTGTTAAAAATATTTTTCCCAATTTTTGCTTCCCTTCTAATTTTGGTTGCATTGGATTCATTTCTATAAAAACTTTTCAATTCGATGTAATCAAAAGTATTTATTTTACATTTTGTAATATTATCTCTCTTACCTGGTCTTAAATTCTTTCCTTTCCCATAGATCTGACAGTTGCACTATTTTATGTTCACCTAATTTACTTATAATTTCCTTCTTTATATTTAGGTCATTTACCAATTCTAAATTTATCTTGGTATTGGGTATGAGATGTTGTTCTAAACCTAATCTCTCCCATACTGTTTTCCAATTATCCCAGCAGTTTTTGTCAAATAGTGGATTTTTGTCCCCAAAAGTGGAATTACTGGGTTTATCATACACTGTCTTGCTGAAGTCATTTACCTCAAGTCTATTCCATTGATCCTCCCTTCTGTCTCTTAGCCAATATCATATGATTTTGATGATCATTGCTTTATAGTACAGTTTAAGATCTGGTACTACTAGGCCTTCATCCTTCACATTTTTTTTCATTATTTCCCTTGATATTCTTGATCTTTTCTTCTCCCAAATGAAATTTTTAATTTTTTTTTTCTAATTGAGTAAAAGCTCTCCATAGGTACGGCACTAAATAAGTAAATTAATATGAGTAGCATTGTCATTTTTATTATGTTAGCTTGTCCTTCCCATGATCAATTAATGTTTTCCAATTATTTAGGACTAGTTTTAATTGTGTGGAAAGTGTTTTGTAGTTGTGTTCATAAAATTCCTGTGTTTGTCTTGGTAAATAGATTCCTAAATATTTTATGTCGTCTAGGATGATTTTAAATAGAATTTCACTTTTTAAAACATTTCATTCACTTCCCTTCCTTCTTCCTTATTTATGTTTTGTTCAATTTATATCCAGTTCTGGTAGGGGAAGTTTAAGGTCCCCCACTAGTACAATTTTACTATCTATTTCATCCTTAAAATCTTTTAGTTTCTCCTTTAGAAATCTGAATGTTGTACCATTTGATGCATATTTGTTGAATTTTGATATTTCTTCATTATTTATACTGCCTTTCATCAAGATGCAATTGCCTTCCTTATCTCTTTTAATGAGATCTATTTTAGCTTTAGCTTTGTCTGAGATAAAAATTGCTAATTTTGCCTTCTTTGTCTCAGTTGCAGCCCAGTAACTTCTGGTCCACCCTCTTACCTTTACCCTTTTTATGTCTACCTGCCTTAAGTGTGTTTCTTATGAAAAACATATGGTAGGATTCTGGTTTTTACTCCATTTTGCTATCTGCTTCCTTTTTATTGTTCTGTTCATCCCATTCACATTCATGGTTATGATTACTGTCTGTGTATTTCCCTCCATTTTGACTTCCTCCTTAGATTCTGCCTTTTCTCTAATCCCTCTTACCCTCCCCTCCAACTTTTCACTTTTAGTCAGTGTCCCTCTTTTCCCTTTCCTAATGATATTCCCCTTCCCAGGACCTCTCCACTTTTTTATTCCCCTCTTACTCTAGTGCTTTTTAAATGACACTCCACACTCTCCCTCCCTTGTATTGCTCCCCTCCACACTAGCCCATTAATTAATCTTCTGCTTCTCTATATGGCATGATCTAATTCTCTGCCCCAATGGATCTGATTATTCTTCCCTCTCTGATTCAATTTCAATGCATGTAAGATTTAAGTATTACTTGTCTCCAACCTCTTTTACCCTTCCATTTTTTTGGTCTTTCCTCACTCATGCCCTTCTTTATGAAATATAAATTTATGCCATTTTATTTCTTTTCCCACTTCTCTTTTTTTACCCTAATTGTGTGTGTGTGTGTATACATTTTTTGACATTTCAACCTATACAATTTGTCACTTTTCCCTCTAAGTATAGGAATACAAATAATATGAACTCATTGGATCCCTTAATTTTTTTTCTTCCTCTTTCTTAATTACCTTTACTTCTGTATTTGGGCATCGAATATTCTGTCTAAGTCAGGTCTTTTCTTTATGAATTCTAGGAAGTCTTCTATTTTATTAAATGACCATACTTCACCCTGTAAGAGTATAGTCAATTTTGCTTTGTAGTTGATTCTTGGTTGTAGGCCCAGCTACCTTGCTTTCCAGAATATCATATTCCATGCGTTCCAGTCCTTCAGTGTGGATGCAGCCAAGTCCTGTGTTCCATAATATCTGAATGGCTTCTTCTTCAGAGCTGTAAGTATCTTTTCCTTGGTCTGTTAGTTCTCGAATTTGCTCATAACAATCCTGGATATTGTCAATTGGGAATTAAATGCAGAAGATGATCTGTGGATTCTTTCAATTTCTATGTTTACTTCTTATTTGAGAATGTTAGGGCAGTTTTCTTGGATAATTTCCTATAGAATGATGTCAAGGTTTTGTTTTGTTTTTTGGCATGATCCTTCTAGATCTATTTTCCAGGTCTTTAGTTTTGTCAGTGAGGTGTTTCACATTTTCTTCAATTTTTTTCATTCTTTTGATTTTGTTTTATAGACTCTTGCTGCCTTGTGAAGTCATTTGCTTCTAGTTCCTGGTTTCTAATTTTTAAAGACTGAACTCCATCTCTGGATTTTTGGTCATCCTTTTCCTTTTTGTCTGTTTTCTTTGTAGATCATCTTTCGCCTTTTTTGCTTCATTTTCAACCTAGTCAATTCTGGCTTTTAAGACACTATTTTCATGTTTTAGTTCATGTGCTTCTGTTTCCAGATGGCTTATTTTGCCTTTTATATTCTTCTCCCAATTATCTTCAGCCTCTTTTAATTGTTTTTTATTTGTGTTTTGAGTTCTAAAGCCTGTGTCCAATTTGCTGGAGTTCCTGAGTTTTTGCTTGGTGTTCCTTAATCCTCCTCTGTTCCATTTGCTCTTTTTTCATTACCTGGATAGAAGCTGTTGATTGTAATTTATTTTTCTTCTTTTGTTCTTCGTTCATATGTTTTTTTCCTTCTTTCCCCCCAGCTATTGGTTGTAATCTTACTCTTTTGTTTATTTGGGCTATTCTGTTCTGTAAGAGGTTTTTCTCTGCCCTGCTGATTGACTAGATCAGATTGATGGAGTATTAACTACCCCTGAGGTCAGATCTTCCCCAGTTAACAGTAGAAGCTGAAGGTATAGGTGAAAGTTTGGAAGCTGAAGGGAGTTTTGTTTCCCTCCATGTTAGCAAGGTGTTCTCTCAGCCTTTGCCCTGGGATGCTAGTCAGCTGGATTCTTAAAGCTACTTTCAGCACAGTCCCTGGGGGAGGCATGTTGGAGATTGACCTTCTCTGCCCTCTGAAGGCTTATCTGCCCTATTGAATAGACTAGATTAAGCCTGGTGTGAAGTTTATCTGTTGAGCTAGATGTGTCCTGAGGCCAAAACCTCATGAAGCTGTGGCCTCTGAGATGGAGAATGGTGGTTGGGACTGGGCTGTCCTCCTATCCGCACCTCTCCTGTAGCATGGCACTCCCTCCTGTCTAGAGCCCTCACTAAGAGTCCAAAATTCTTTTTGTATTTTTCAAGATCATACTTTTGCCAATGTCATTTTTCAGTCTAAAAATACTAGTAATGAACACTTTGATCCAACAATACCATTAGTAGGTTTATATTCCAAAGAAATTTTTAGAAGGGAAAAAGACTTATTTGTGTAAAATATAGCAGCTTTTTTGTGATGGAAAGTAATTAGAAATTAATGTGCTATCCATCACTTGGGGAAGGACTAAGTTGTGATATATAAATGTAATGGAATACTATTGTGTTATAAGAAATAATAAGCAGTATGATTTCAGGGAAAAAAGTCCTATAAATACATCAATTGGCACAGACTGAAGTGAGCAGAACTAGTATAACAAAACAAATAACAATAATAATTTATGATGATCTACTGTGAATGAGCACTATTCTCAGCAAAACAATGATCCAAGACATTTCCAAAGGCCTTATACTGAAAAATATCAACCACCTTCAGAGAAAGAACTGATTGTGTTGAATGTAGGTCAAAGTATTCTAGTTTTTCACTTTGTTCATCTTTTTAGATGTGTCTTCTTCCAAAATATGTCCAATATCAAAATTATTTAAAAAAAGATAAAGACCAATAATTAAATAATTCTTTTTTCTCCTGACACTACATGCACTTGCAAAGGCCAAGATGAATCTGGTTATATAGCTGTTATATGTGAAAAGGAATTGAAACAAAATCATTCTTATTTTAGAATTAGCATTGTAGAATTTTCTTTTCCAGGTGCCTCATTAATGGTCACTTTTGCTTTTTTTCTAGCCCTCTCTGTCTGGGCCCAGGGGTTTCACTCCATAGAAAGCACATGTGTGTTGTTGCAAGGTACCTCAGTTAAAACCATGACCAGATGGGCATGAACTAACATAGCACATGACAAAAAAGCTTTGAAAGCAACATCATGAGAAGATATGAAGAAGGGATCTATGGAAGGAGCAAACACAAATCTACAAAAGCAGTAATAGTTTCATTCGAGTGGCCTCTCCCTTAAGAATCATGTACCTCAATCAAAAAAACAAAAAGAAATGTGAAGATGGGACTAATCCTACCCTGCCTATTTATAGATTAAATCACTAAGTATAAACACCCCACTTAATTTTCAAGTGGGGGAGGTCTGTGACCAACATGTGTAAGAGTGGGTGATGAATCAGATTTGACTGACTGCCCCCTGGGCAGTCCTAAGCAAAGCCTTTTTTGTAACTGGTATACATGAAATGGGAGAAAGGACAGGAAGTGATACAAAGGAAGCGCCTTTTAAAGGGAGTTACAACTTCCTGTGGGACTACTTCATTCTTCAGCGTTTGGAGTTCAAGTTGGAGCCTGGTGAAAAATCTCCTTACTAGAACTTACAAGGATGATATTAGAAAATAAGTATTGTTTTATTAGTTTAAAGCAGTGGTTCCCAAACTTTTTTGGCCTCTCACTCCCTTTTTAGAAAAAATATTACCTAGTGCCCCCTGGAAATTATGAAACTATTTAGTGAACTCAGAATAGAATGTAATACAAAAAAGTGTGGCCATCACGTTCCCCCCTGGATCACTACAGCACCCACCAGGGGAAAGTAGCACCCACTTTGGGAATAACTGGTTTAAAGATAAGACGTAGAGAAGCTGGCTTGAGGAAGAATTGGAGTTTCAAATAGAACTGAGATAGAGAGTGTTAATTTCAACTGTTGGCAGTTATAACCATTATTTCTATGACAGTTACACTCTCTGGGTGTGGCATTCCAGAAGTGGGCTTCTGGCAATCGACAGAGCCACATGTAGATCCTTTCTCTCTCAGAGTTAGAGAAGGTAACATCTTTGCCTCCTCTCTATGTCACTCTGAGTGAAAGACTTGAAGGAAGATAGTGTTTTCTTTTCTAACTTGGGAAACACTATTCATTTATCTGTTACTCTTTATAGATTGGTTAAACTGTGAAAAGATCAAACAAAATCTGGTCTTTGTCTTGGACTCTGAATCTGTTAAGGCTCAGAGTTCTAACCTGATTCTTGTGGAGACTCAACCAGTTAGCCATGGTTATCTTTGTAACTTAAAAGCAAAGTTAAGAGTTAGAGTGGTTAGGTTTATTTAGAATAATATAAATTTGGTTGGTTAGATCAGGGAGGATTAGCATAGCCTGTGAACCACAGGAGAATCTGTTTCTTGTGGGACCTGGGAGTTTATTTGGGTGGAGTTAGAATCTCTTAGAATTAGAATTTTTCCCTTATATATATTTAAATAAATAGTTTATTTTTCATAGACAAGAGTCTCTTTAGCATTCCTTGCACCTGGCCTTGAAAAGAAGTTTATCTTTGAGCTTCTCTTCACTTACCACTGAAGATACTTCGATAACATCTATCAAAAGTAGCTGGAAACTCTTTCGAACCTTTATTTTCTAGTTCTTTATCCTTTATTTGTGTGCTCACCCTATATTATTTTTTCAAACTGAAACTTGGACTTGGTGAGACTGTTCTTAAATCTCTCCCTTTGAACTATCATGTGGTGAGTGAAAAAGAATGACACTTTCCTGGATTTTTCTGAAGGGACTCTTCTCTTAAGAAAGGCTTAATGACTAAAGCCTTTGCTTTATCTATCCTTCTCAACTCAAGGCTGAGGCCTCTCTAGTTGAGAACTAATTAACCCTGCCTGGGTTGAGCCAGGGGCCAGAGAAAAATACTTACATGTTAGGTTAGATATCTTGCCCTATCCTCTCTGTGATTTTCTTATTTTCACTCTCTCTTCCTATTTGTAAATAAATTACCATAAAAACCATTCTGACTTGAATCTTTCATTACTAATTGAATCAATTCCTTGGCAACCATCCCTTTAAATATTTAGCACAACCAAAAATAATTTTTCTCCCTTTACAGAAAGCATCTTATACCAACCAAGATGTAAATGGGTTCATGGAATATCTAAGACAGAACAGGGAGGTGACAGCATTGAGTAGCTCAGAAATAAGAGAAGAAATAGCAATAGTCACTGAGAAGGAAGTAAGTTGAAAAGACAAAAAATAAAGACAAATGCAAAAGGTTTATTACCATTGTGGAAAACAAGGCCATGGAGTAGCTGACTGCCTCTCTTTTCTCAAGAGACAACATGTAGGCACTGGAATCTGTTACCAATGTGTATCTACTGAACATAAAATAACCAAAAGCAAAGCCAAAGTAGATCTAGCTGTGGGAGAATTTTTCTTTTGCAAAATGTTTGATTTGTGAAGAGTTGGGACACCTCTCTAGATCTTATCCTGATAATCCTAAAGGACTTCATACTGAAGGTTGTAGTATTTATAGTTCTATGGAACATTTTAAGAAAGATTGCCCTGAAAACTAGAATTCAGATCACTTGGGCGCCATTGGCCATTGGGATGAGGGGATGAGTGCAGATTATGAAGAAATTTTAGAGGTTCCCAAAACACAGAAGCCCAAAATAGCAGAAGACAAGGTTTTTCAATTTTGATAGCAGACAGATATTACCATATAGTGTATTATAGTTTGAACTGGGACTACCCTTCAGGGTTAGAATTGGGTTCCACACCAAGGATATAGTTCCTGAACATATACTGCAAATGGAAATTTGACCACCTAAAAACATAAACAATATGAGTGTTGTTAAAATTCTTTTTCTGGAGTTTTGTTTACTGAAGAGGCATACCACCAGCATGAAACACTTAAAAACAAAAATTTGGTGCTTAAATTGGAATTTCTGGGGGAAACCTACTTCTTCACAAAAGAGCACCTGCAAAGCATGAATGATTTTAATTGATATGAATCTTTTTTCTTAAAAATAAATAAAAATAATGAAGTAATTTTAAGTCAAAAAGATCTTTAAAAGAAATAGCATTGTATGCACTATGCCATATTACTTCAATTTTCTATTCATATGGGAAGTAAATAAGTAGTATTAAAATTTTCAAAGTCTTTAAAGGTTCAAAAAATTCACAAATAGATAAAACCAAATAACTCAAATAATTTCAAAAGTAAAAACTACTTTAACACCCTCAAAACTTGTTATAGAAAAAGAAACTAAGGCATAGAATAATCAAAGTTACAAATTTGGAAAGAAGTTTCAGGCATCTTTTGGTAAAAGCACATCTCTAAGGAATCTACTTTTGAGCACCATAGAGGTTTGAGAACTTCCTGGAACTGTGGGAATTGTAATTTTAAAATATGCACATTATTTCTCAGCTCTGTGTGCAATTTTGGAATATGGTGATTTTTAAAGGAAAAAGTGGATTTGAGTTATGCTCAAGAAGTCTGAAAGTGGCATTACAAGTCTGTGAGAGGCAGATAGAAAGGAATTAAGTATTCATTGCAAGAATTTAGCAACAGTAGTAAGATTTGACCTCATGATCCTCTACAGCAGTGATTCCCAAAGTGGGAGTTGCCATTCCCTGGTGGGTGCTGCACTGATCCAGAAGAGTGGTGGTGGCCACACTTTTTTTGTATTACATTCTATTCTGAGTTCAATAAATAGTTTCATAATTTCTAGGGGGCACTAAGTAATATTTTTTTTTTCTGGAAAGGGGGAAGTAGTCCAAAAAAGTTTGGGAACTACTGCTCTATAGGGTCCATTGCTATTGAGATTATCACATTCTTGCCATGCAAGATCTATTCTTTGTCTTTCTTATTAGGTGTGTCTCTTTATGAACTCCTAAATGAAAAGACAACAAGAATTCCAAATTGTTTCCTAGGTCAATAGGAAATGGGTATCCAAAAATCTACAAACCTCAACAGGCCATTCAATTCTCAAAATGGTATTACAAGTTCATCATTGTGATGTGGCCATACTGCTTTCTTTTGAATGAAGTTTCTACACAGCACAGCCCATTATACCTTCAGCTTTCTCATTTTACCTTTTTTCTTAAATTCCTCCCTCTGAACTAATCGACAAATCATATATTCTCAGTCTTTTTAATAGAGAAAATGCAATTGTCTCTAAGGTTCCTCTATGCACCAAGTTGTTGGGAGATTCAACTACAGTATAAAGGTTTTGGGTAGACCCACAGATTCTATCTGCCTTCTCAAATCATGTCTAGCTAAATATGAAGAACCCATCATCAGAAGGCTAGCCACTTAGATCATACAATTTTAACCAATGTAACCAAATGTATTTTAAGAATGCCTTTGATATTAAGAATAATGGTATTGAAGATGATAGAAGATTTTATAAAAAAATATCAGGCTTAAGAAAATTGCTAAATTTTAATTTAACTGTTGGAAGTTTGGATGTGAAATCCTTAGTCTTTTTTTTTATTTTATTTTTAAACCCTTGTACTTCGGTGTATTGTCTCATAGGTGGAAGATTGGTAAGGGTGGGCAATGGGGGTCAAGTGACTTGCCCAGGGTCACACAGCTGGGAAGTGGCTGAGGCCGGGTTTGAACCTAGGACCTCCTGTCTCTAGGCCTGACTCTCACTCCACTGAGCTACCCAGCTGCCCCCGAAATCCTTAGTCTTTATGATGAATTGATAGGTATGATTTGCAAAGGAATCAATATTTTACTCCAAACTAAGTCAATAGTTTCTAATATTTTGTGGCATTGATGAATATTTAGTAGTTCATGATGAAAACAGCTCTTCTAACACTGTTGTTTTCCACTCCAAGTAGAACTTCTGAGCCATCTTTATAGTTTACTGCATGTTGTTCCCTTCCTCTATCTCCTTCATGTCTCTGCATTAGTATATTCTATTAACATGACATAAAATATCAGACCTATTTGATCATGTCATGAGGGATTTACACAAATTTTTCCTTTGCACATAGAGGAATTCAATATGTATAAGTGAAAAGTGCTAATCTTGCAGTCAAACAAGACATGGTTTTGGATATTGTTCTTGACAGTTACTATGTATGTAATTATAGCATCTTCATAGCATTAGTTTCTTAATCTTGAAATTTGTGCACATATATACATAGGTATTTATAAATTCACCTTTGTATGAAATTATTCATAACTACATGCATGCTCATGCTTTGTGCAATACATACATATACATATGCAATATATTATAACTACACATCTATTATATATTTACTACTTCTGTTAATAATGGTGTTTTATCCATACACCCCCCCCAAATAAAACATATATTCAGTCATACTGAATATATACATATATTCAGTTCATTAAATATGCATGTATGTCTGTATGTGTGTATACATGAATATTTGTGTGTCATAAAATCCACTGTGAAAAAAGTATCTTACCTATATATGACAAATACCCTTGATAATTGAGTTAGTCACCCACATGACAAAGGACAAATATTGCAAAAACTGAAGTTGACTATAACTTAAAATTTATTATTTTATTACAGATGTGTGTGGTTCCAAATCAGCAATCTAAGTAAAATCTGACTATTGAACTTTAAAGGAAAAAAATAAAAATAGACTCAAATTAGAAGAAACATTAGGAATACACACATGTTCATGAGCATGCACACACGTACATCTGCCACAGTTCTAAACTGACTCATTCAACAAAATTTTGATGCAGGAAAAAATAGAACAAGATTGTCTACAGGGACTACAATAATAGCCTAAGGAAGTTTAAGAAATTTAAATAATTACCATAATAAAGAAGCAAAAATATATTGATACAGATTCACTAGGCAATATTTGATCACTTTACCATGAAGAAGGAAATTTTAACACAGAACATCACTGACTGAGAATAAAATTCCATCTTAAAAACTGATATAGCAGGATTATAGATAATTGTGAGCTTTATCTTTTCATATAAATAATCTCCATTTGTTTCCTATTACTAGTTCCTTGATTTCTCTTTAATGCTTTATTTTTTTAACATATTATCCAATATCACTTTCAATAAATCACACTTTTTATTAGATTTACACATAGGCATATACGAGTCCACTATAATTGTACAGTGGGAAAATTGTTGAAATTGAAATTATATGAGAATAAGTTTTGAATCTTATTCCTAACATTTTCTGGGTCTGTGATCTTCACAACTTACTCAACTTCCCTCACCTTGTTTCTTCTTCTAGAAAATGAACCCAATAATATGTTTAGGACTTTCCTTAAAGGAATATTGTGGGGAACAAGTGAAATGTTATAAGTAATCAAATTTGCAAAACCTCAATATATCATATGAAAATGAACTATTAATAAATATTAAAAACCCATCCTCTTTATCTTATTCTAGCCTCCTCCTTCTATCCTCCTCAATCCTTTCCCAGAGCTTCTGACCTTTCTAAATGTATGGGAATGTTCCTTAGGTTTGCAGTTTTAGTTGAACCAGGGTTTTAGCACTGTCCAAGGACTTATCAGATTGCAACAATTCAAGCTAAAACACTCTTTGAAATATTACTTGGGACATGTAGTCAAGATTATTACTTGTAAGTTTTGAGATTTCTCTCATAGGAATTACGTCACCCCTAAACTTCTTCCCATGAGAATGGAAGAAAAGGGGGTCCATCTCTTAGCCACATTTGCAAAAGAGTGTATTAAAGGCCTATATTAATATATATGTATAAGGCTTTTTGGAAAGGAGGTTTCTACCACTCTTCAAAAGGAGCGATTCATATCTTCTAGTGGAGGCCATTGAACTTCACTATTTTTCTATAGCAAGTTGCCAATCTATGATTACCAAAATTAATCAATGTATATTGGGGAATAATGCGTAAATTTCATCCCACACAATGTCTACTATTGAAACCCTTCTCATTCTTACAAATTTTGATAGCCTTGGCCTCTCAGCTAGGAGTTATCTCTCTATCCTAGAAGAACTTGGAAAAATTTTATCTGCTGTGTTGATCTCATTTTAATTTGTACAGTAGTTATTTAGGTTCTTCTCTTCTTAAACTGATTTTTTAGAGGTAAAGTCAGAATCACAGGAAACTGAATTTGTTACTTAAATTAGAATACACAGGGAAGTTAATTCAGTCTTTTAGATATAAAATATGATTTATTTATTCATGTGTATATGTGTTTGAGATGGACATTGACATTTTATAAGATACAGTCATTTTATTAAATTCTTGTCTATCACCTTACATAAGTCTATCATTTAATCAAATAATTCATCATGTATATAATGTCCATGGGAAGAATGAATTTCAAAATCCATCTTAGTGATCACAGAAATTACATGATTGCTTATTGATTTTGACACATTTATGATTAATGTGAATTGTTTTCTTTTTGGTATCTTTGACTTGAATATAAAACATAAATCACAGGTTATTTCTCTAATTGCCTATTTCCTATTGAGCAAAGATGATTAAAATCACCAGAAAAATTGTAGTAATTATAAATGATGACATTTGGGATGATGTATTTGGTAGTAGAGGGTAACTTATGAATCATTGAGTATGACCCTTCTGGATTTAAAAATGAGAAAACTTTTGGCATAGGGAAGTTAAATAATTTGTGCAAGCCACACAGAACCAGAATGTGATCCCAGATTATCTGCACATTTTATATCAATTGCTTCATAATAAAACATTTAATTTTATGGTATATTAATACTGACTTCATTATTTTAGGATGTGTGAAAAAGAAGGGTAAAACCACGTACAATTGCTAAATTTAAAAGACATTACTCTCTAGACAACTTGGTTATGAGCCACTTAAACAGCCCAGTTGGTCCTCACATCTAATTCTAATGAATTATTCATATTTAATGTTTTTAATTTGCTTATGGCTTACCAGAAATTGACCTCCACTGACAGTGTCAAAGTACCTTGAGTCAGTCTCCATATCATGTTGAAATGGGTTATCAGAAAAGGAATTCATTGGAGACTTTATAGTTGCTTTAATTAATTACTTTTTTATCTTTAAAGTGAAGAAATTGGACTAGTTGACATATGAGGTTACTTCTTGCTGTGTGTTCATGATATTAATCTAACAGACCAGCTCTTCTCATTTTGGCAACTAAAAGTTCAGGCAACTATTCTCTTTCTTCTCAGAAGTTCTAAATTCTTTTGAGCTTATGGGTCTCTTGGCTCCATTTTGCAAGGGCACCACTGTCAACAATCAATCAAAAAGAATTGATTATTTATGTGTCAATTGTGCTGAATACTATGGTTATTAAACACAGGATAAACAATCACAATTCTCAATAAGTCTAAGTTTCTAAGTGGAGAAATTAGCATACACATTTTATAAAATCATAGTGAATATATATATAAATTCATTCAAATTAAATTTAAAATGTTATAGGAGATAGAAAGGATATTATCAGCTGTAATCAGCAAAGACTTACATCAGAAGATTGTGCTCACTTTGATGCATGTTAAACAAAATGAAGGATAATACAAACCAAAGTTATGAATGGAGTCCATTTCAGGCATGTGGGACGGCCAGTGTAAATGCATTGAGGTGAAAAAGAGAGTAAACATTGAAGGCAGCATCTAGTTTCCCTGTTCTTAAACATTTTCTAGCTCAGTAATTAAAGTGGAAAAATGTTTGAAATGGTGAATATAAAATAGCAAGTAAATTTTTTATTGTGCTGTACATACTCTTAAGTTACAAGAGAATGAAGACAGCAAGTTGGGTTGGTGAAGGGAGAGAAGGCTTTAAAAAAAGAAAGTAGAATTTGAACCTTAAAATATGAATACAATTTTAATAGGGTTAGGAGAAATAAAGGTCTTGCAAATGGAAGGGAAGAAAATAGACTTGCTGGAATTTGATACTAGTGGGTATAGGTAATACTAAAGGACTTACACACACATCTTGTAAATCCCCTCTGATAGTTGTGAAATTATAGAAAAAATCTAATAGAGTAAGAAGGTATAAACAAATTGTGTTCTGTCCCACTACAGTAAATACCAACATTAATGAAATTATAGATGTGTTTATTCTGAAATGAAATAATTCAAAAAATTAATTTACCTTACTAATATACCATCTCAATTTCACCAAGCCTTGATAAAATTCCATGATTATAACAATTTCATAAATCAGTTTATATTTATATACATCCAGCATGTATGTATTTATGTATGCCTGCATAGTACCCATATTTGGACACACATGCATGTGTAAAACCAAACACATAAAAACCTGTAACTCTAATTTTCACATAAGTGAAATAGTTTTCCTAGCATTATATAAAAGTCCATTAGCTGATGTAATAACTATTGAAGAACTAATTCCCAGAGTAACAATAATTCTACTAAGACTTTCTTTTCAAGAATTCTGGATTGGGAAAACTCTTGGTTTTCCTCATTGGTCCTATCTTCAAAGGAAAAAAAAGGAAAAGTATTTAGTGATCATCTTTATAGAGATATCTCTACAGATCATCTTTATATATATATATATACATATATATGCATATATATAATTATTCAGAATAATTCTCTAGTCTCCCATTTCCCATTATTAAACAGGTCATTTTGCCCCTTTGCAAATTCTCATTGTGCTAAAATTCCTGAAGCCAAATCATCAACCTTAAGATGAGCTTCTCAGTGCGAGGGTAGTCATGCATTCAATGCATGGCAAATGGGAGGATCTTAGAGGAGAGATAGGATAGGAATGGGGATTGTGGGAATTTACAGAGGAGAATGTTTAATCTTTGTGCTTTTTACTCTTTTTTGATTTATAATCTCAAAATTTGTACTCATGTGTTATTATTCAGAGAATAAAGATATTTTGAAAAGTGTTTTCTTCATGTCTGTAGGAGTCAGTGCAACCTGGCCTTGGTAATAACATTACACTGTTTCCCATATTAATAAAAGATGCATTTTAGTCATTCAAAGCTGGAGCTTTCAATGAAAATTTCTCATTGAAATATTGCTAAATATGCTGGTTGGATTCTATAGAACTATTTATGCAATGCATTATTTCAGTTATATTATGGATGATGTGAAATTTGTAGACTGTGAAATTTTTGAGAACAATTAGGATTTTTTTTCACTGCATCCTTAGGGCTTAGGGAAGTGCCTAATACATAGTAGGAGTATAATAAATATTTATTGACTGACTAATATGAGTAATATCAAATATGGCATTTCTATATGGAGGTTTAAAATAACCCTATCTTTCTATAATGATAAGTAAATGGACTTTCAACTATTAAGGGGAACTTTCAATGAGGAAACTATTCCTACCAAATAAGATCTACAACTTTCATGCAAGTTCTATTCTATTAGAACGGTTGTCATACTTATCTTGAACCTGAAAATCTTCAAATGAGGAGTTTTCATAAAGTACTTAAGACAATTCCTAGTACATGGAAGGCAGTTAATAAATGTTTATTCCCTCTTTCCTATCTTTGTTCTTTAGATTGGCTATCTATAGAGTATATGTCATAATTCTTCTCTGACTAAAAATCATATATGTATGCATACAAGTGATTTTCAATTATTTATATCATGTATGTTGACATAACATATTCCTTTAATTTAATACTTATTTATGTTACATTTAATCATGTTTACCTAGAGAGGAAGCATGGCATTTTTCATAGAAATACATAAACATACATATATACAGATAATTTTTGGTAAATTGTGTGTGTATAAAGAAATGCATATAATCACATGATGCTTTCAAATTCACAATCTTCACAACAACCTTGCGATAGCTAATATTATCTGCTTAAGAGCAATCACAACAATAAGAAAAGGTTATTCCCCATATAAACAATAGGAAACATTTTTCATTATCTTTTGGATTATCCAAAAGACTAATCAGTCTGTTAGTTTCTCTCTCCATTTCCACCACTTGTTGATTTCAATCACATTTTCTTCTTTCCTTTTCTTTCTTCATGATTTATCATATTAAAAACAAGCAGGTCATCACATCTCTTAATACTTTTTCTGTATTAATGGCATATATCATAAATAATTTTCTAATCTGTCAAAATATTTGAATTCTAATAATTTCGACAGGTTACTTAAAACTAATTTGGCTTGAAAACTAGTAGATTAAAATTAAACAAGTACTTACAAGTACTATGCAATTATTTTTATTAACAGTATTTGGTACAGTACTTTGTGTGTCACATGACTAAATGTGCATTTAATGTTGAAAATACTTAGGTTAATGACTTTACATTGAGAATGATTTCCTACTTTAAAATGAGGACACCAATAGAGTTATAGTTATTTTCTATACTTAGGCGGAATATCAAATATAAATACAAGCACATTGCTATTAACTGTAGTTATCTTTTTGCAAGTAGCCATCTTCTACAAACTGCATCAAGATGTGAATCAGAGTTTAGAACCCCCAAAGAAGACATGTGACAGTTGAAAGACTATTGGACAAGCTCTATAAAAAAGGAGGTGACACCCAGGCAAACCAATTCAGTCATGAGTTTTGGGTGGAAAGGGTGGAAGGGAGGTTAGGTGTCTCTCCATCTCAAACTTCACCAGGATTGTGTTAGCTGGATCCACAGTGCTGCATCTAGCAACTTAGGTCAATATCTGTCATAGCTTGCATTCTGCAGCTTATATTTACATGTCTTCATCAACCATTATCAACAACAACTTCAACAAGTATCTTTGAAGAAGCAATAGCTACTTGCCTTCATCTGGTTTAGCTAGCATTGACATCCATCAGCTAGCAGGTAGAAGCTGTAAACAGCTGAGTGAGAATTTCATTACAGGCTTCCCAGTGGGGAAGAGCCTAATCCTCACTCTTTAGACTAAGTCTTAGATTTCCCTGAATTCTCAGTCCTTCCCTTTCACTCCTAAATTCCCCATTCCATCAAGTTATACCTTCATTAGCTAATTAATTGTCCAGTTTGGCAGTTTAGAGAGTCTCCTTGCTGTGAGGGGTTTCATAGGCTTTCCACTAATTCTAGACTGTGATTCATTCCCTGACAATTTAAGATAACTATAACCATTGGCAACCATATCATCTTAGCCATACTTAACACTTAAAGTTATCTAATTGTTTACCACAAAGAAGTCAGTAAGGCTTGGACCCTCTAATGTTAGAAATCTCTAAGTGCCTGCTGGGGAATTAATTCTACTGGCCCATCCCCCGTGGATCAGAGTGGTGAAGCTGCAGAACAGACAGCAGCTTGAAAATAATCCTAACATAACCTATCACTTAGCTTAGCTATGAAAAGAACAATGGTTTTGCATTGTAAAGTCAGAGTTCAAGTCTTAATTTTGTTGCCAAATGTTGGACAAATGACTACTGGGTAACATCTCATCATGTGTAAAATACAGGGAATTATTAAATAATTTATAATGTCCCTCCAACTTGAAAATTATAGGTCTTTAATATATAATTCGAAAGAATTTAGTCCAAAATTGTGCTAGATTACTTTTAAAGAAAAAAATATATAAGCCCATTGGTTCAATTGCTGATTGTTGCTCATAATATACTCTTAACCACAGTATTTGTGCCAAACTATACTTCTGTATTGTCTATTCTTCCAGTAGCTTCATTTCTGAATATACTTCCTTCATGATTCCATTGGCTCCAGTATTTAAACAGTCAATGAATACTTTCAATCACATAATTTTTATTCTTAGAATAAGTTTTCATTTTCAGTTATCCAAGAATTTAATCTTTTCACTAATACTTACCCAAAACTCACCTCCTACTGTCAAAATTTTACCTCAAAGGCTGCCAGGAAAGATTTTTAATCTCTCCTACCCTGGCCAAGAGAATTATCTCATTTACTTATAATAATTTAAAAAATACACATTTATTTTTTTCTTAATACATTTGCATATACTTTTAAAGTATATTATTGTTAATATCATGAAATCGATCTTTTATTGTTATTCAAAACATAATTGAATTATGAATAACAATTTGTGCCTCTGCTCATTTATTATCATAGGAATCTTAACCTAAGGTTATTGAATTTGTTGTCATTTGTTAATTTAATTTTTAAAATAACTCCTATGTTATTATTTTCTTTTGTAATCATATATATTTTTATTTCAGAGATTTTTAAATGTCTTTTTTAGAATTAATCTTTAGATTTTCACAAGAATGCCCAATCAATGTCCATGAAAAGAAACAAGTTAATAGTATAAAGGACCCATGAGATAAAATGTATTTTGCTTTATAGGTAATAACCTATAAGAGTTAGATATACAAAACAGAATAGCTATAAATACATATATTTACAAAATTATAGATTTTTTGTGCTCATACAAATTACTGTTCCTTAACTCTTCTCATTAGCATATGTTACTTTATTGACTAAAAGTTGAAGACATTTGCCATGCATTCCTTCATCTGGGGTTAATTTTCAGGGGCAGAAGGTTTAGTAACATAAATGAAAACCAAAGCAACAAGAAATCTAATTTCCTATAGAATTCCTGATTAATTGTAAATAACTTAAGGCAAACCAATAAATTGTAGCACAGAAAGAGGACACAGGACAGACCATAATAAATTAGTGGAAAATTTTACGTACTTTCAGCTATATGACTCATAGAAAATAGAACATAAGATAAAACTGTTATCAGAGAAAGGTTCTAAGAGAACTGGTAGGCAACACAATTCAATAACCCAGGTCTTTTAAAGGAGAGACAGAGCAAAGGTATAAAAGAAGAAAAAAAATAAAACGTTGTAAGAATTCATAAATTGCTGACTGTTAAGAATTTACTTTACCTGATAAACATTGATTCCTTAATAACAACAAAGCTCTATGACCTTAAGGCCAAAGCTAATTTTATTTTTTACTATTTTTCCCCCTCCAAATTGCTCATCATAACTCTGGAATCTATTATTGCCTATTTCTTCAATCCCTATAACTCATTCATTCAGGAAGAATATTTCTTCTGTAGTTGTCAATAAGTATAGGTCAACTAACTTTTCTAGACACAAACACAAACCCAAGTAATCCATATTCTGGTCAGAATGCAATTGAACACTTATCCCTTCTCCCAGAAATGGCTGTATGATTTAATTAACCAACTGGGATCTTAACTTTTCTCAGTAGTCATCAGTGTTGAGTCTTTTGACATTTTCAAATAAAGTCTGATTATTACACTAACTTGTGGCATTTTGGAGGTTTTGATTAATGGAAATATCTATGTTGCATCTAGTTTTCCTCAATTATTATTTTATTTAAGTCAAACATAGTCAATCCATCCAATTTATCTCCTCACATTACAGGTATATATAACAAAAGACTTTTGTCTCTAAGATTGTGTGGGGTAAAGTCTGGAAGGAAGCGGAACTATGAAAGAGTTGGATGATGAATTCTCATCAGGATATATTATGATAAAAAATAATAAAGGCTGATATAATAATATAAATTAGTATTTTAATTAAAGCCATGCTGATAGATAAAGTCATTAGACCACGCACTTGTAAGAAATCAAAACTGCCGCCCGTGCCATTATTGTTACCTCCAGTCTCTCCCTGCGTCTGCTAGCCAAGAGGGCTACTCCCTCCTAACCCAGGAGATTTAAACTGACCTCTGCGTGGTGACGTAGGCATCCCCATGCCCAAAGAACAGGAAACGGAAACCTGTTGGAGCACGGGAAATGTAGTTTGATAGTTACCACGTGTCCATAGAAAATATATATACTTTTAGATGGCATTTCCCAAAATTTCACTTTTACAATTCCCCCTGAGGTCTGGCAAAAAAAAGGTTAGCCCTTTTTCTTTGCTGGACCTGTAAAAATAGACAACTTCTAAAAGTTTTGGGAATTTGGGGATAAAAGAAATAGGTGAACAAATGGTTAAAATTAGCCGCATTGACAAAAAACCAATTTGGGGGCAGTCCCCTATTGGTATAACAGTGTACAATTAAAACAATATATACAGGGGGCAGCTGGGTAGCTCAGTGGATTGAGAGCCATGCCTAGAGACTGGAGGTCCTAGGTTCAAATCCGGCCTCAGACACTTCCCAGCTGTGTGACCCTGGGCAAGTCACTTGACCCCCATGGCCTACCCTTACCACTCTTCCACCTATAAGTCAATACACAGAAATTAAAGGTTTAAAATAAAAAAAACAATATATAAAAATAAACAATATATACAACTCAATTTCCACTCCCCATAGTTCAATCAACTGCACCCCAAAGTTCAAATTTGGTCTTCATGGTACAGTGAAGGCTTTTCAGACATCTTCATGGTATCTTCACCAAACAGGTTCGTCGTCTGGATTCTTGGGGAATTGGCAAGATCCTTATCCTGAAATTATTCTCAAAAGAATTTAAACTTTACATTATAGATTACAAAACATATATTTTCTTCTAAGATTTATACAATTCCCCCTGAAATTACTCCTAAAAGAGTTAAATATACACATATTTTTACATTATCGAATTTTAAAAAACTTAACAGATATCCCTCTGAGGTAAATCTTAAACACACCTTTTTTTCTTAAAAAGGGTACCTCAGGTCAGCTAAGGATGAGTGGCTGAGTCCTGGGGGTTATATGAAATCAATTAGCAAAATACAAAGAATAAAATTCAAGAAAAAAGAAGAAAAAATTAACTTGTGAATGAAATGTAAAAGGTGCAAAAATTTTGGGAAAATAAACTTAGACCTTTAAACCAAGGCCTAATTAAAGTGAATTCAGCAGTTTGAAATTACCCATTCAGGGCAAGGACTTAAGGAAAATGTCTCTTTCTGATCTGACTTATCATCAGCTTTTCAGGGAACTAAGCCAAATAAATAACCAA
Source organism: Gracilinanus agilis (assembly GCF_016433145.1). Lineage (NCBI taxonomy): Eukaryota > Metazoa > Chordata > Mammalia > Didelphimorphia > Didelphidae > Gracilinanus > Gracilinanus agilis. The sequence goes on from NC_058132.1 coordinate 538,660,586, forward strand.
TCTTAGGTGCTTTCTAGGAATCTTAAGTTGAGGGGACCCACGTCCTCTAAAGTTTTAGAAAAGACTGGGACTCCAGGACTCAAACCCCAATTTCCAAGCCCTAAAGTATTGGCATAGAACTGCTGCAATTCATGCAGATTTTAGTCAGTCAAGTCTCTGACCATGTGCTTACTTTAGCACTATTAACAGTTCTCCTAAAAATGTTTTAAAAATCAATATATATATATATATATATATATATATATATATATATATATATAGCTTAGAACCAGAAGGGTTTTGTTACTCAAAATGAGATTCTCTATGAGAGAAAGTGGGTTTTACAAAATAACAGATTCACAATGCACATTCAAATAGAGTACCATTATTTCCAATAGCACATTTTAAAACAATAAACAATGTTTAAAATTATATATTTGTTACAACTTTTAAATCTTGGTTAAGAGTTTCTCAACAAATTCTGTTATTGCTTCCATAGCAAATGTGATATTTAAAAATCTTCTGGTCTAAATTATCCTCAGATAAGAATATATAGGAGCTCCTTGGCTTCCTGTTTTTAAAAAAATCCTGGGTAGGAAATGCTTCTACCCATTTAAGGCAATAATTTCTCTTATAATAAAATATATAAAAGTTTTATCTTTTAAGACAACAATTTTTTTTTAAACCCTTGTACTTCCAGCAGGAATGGAGATCAGGTCTGGAGTCAGGAGATCAACAGCAGAGGCACACTGGCTGGGCTCCGGCACTTTAGTTTTAAAGCCAAAAGCCGGAAACAGCTGGCCTGACCTCCCAAGGTGGTTTGGGCTGGACGAGTCCCACCTGAGGCAAAAACGTGCTGTTGCTTTTAGCAAAAGCATGGCAAGGAAAGCCACTTTCCTTTTTTAAAAAAGTGCTCGAAAGAGCTGAGCAAGAAGGCCAAAAAGCAGGCATGGCTATCGTTTCTGAAAGGCTATCTGGAAAATTGAGAATTCAATTTCCAAACTTCGTAAGGTTGCCATAATTACTATGATAAAAAAATAATAAAGGCTGATATAATAATATAAATTAGTATTTTAATTAAAGCCATGCTGATAGATAAAGTCATTAGACCATGCACTTGTAAGAATTCAAAACTGCCTCCCGTGCCATTATTGTTACCTCCGGTCTCTCCCTGAGTCTGCTAGTCAAGAGGGCAACTCCCTCCTAACCCAGGAGATTTAAACTGACCTCTGTGTGGTGACGTAGGCGTCCCCACACCCAAAGAACAGGAAACAGAAACCTGTTGGAGCACGGGAAATGTAGTTTGATAGTTCCCACGTGTCCATAGAAAAAATATATACTTTTAGATGGCATTTCCCAAAATTTCACTTTTACAGATACTACCATAAGTAATTAAAAAGCACAATCATCATCATTGTCATCATCATTATTGTCATCATCATCATGCCTTTAAAATATTTATTATTGATTACTATATACCAGAATGGAAATGCAAATAAAAATAAACCAGATAGCTCCAGCCTTTAAGAGACTCACATTCTAAAGGGGAAAACAAAGAGGGGCTTAAAAGAGGTGAAGATGTTTTTTACACAGACATCATTAAAACACATCCTTCTATTACACTGCATTATATACCATATACATGACAACTTGCAGTGTTTACACATGTAGCTCTCCTAAATAGCAGTGTCTTAGTATACTGCAAAATAAAGTATGACTTCAATATAGTGCACTTTTTTTAAACCCTTAATTTCTGTGTATTGGTTCCTTGGTGGAAGAGTGGTAAGGGTGGGCAATGGGGGTCAAGTGACTTGCCCAGGGTCACACAGCTAGGAAGTGTCTGAGCCCGGATTTGAACCTAGGGCCTCCAGTCTCTAGGCCTGACTCTCAATCCACTGAGCTACCCAGCTGCCCCCTGCATAGCATTTTAACATGTACAAATGTTATTAGAAAACAGATGATGTTAAAATCTCCAACTCTATTCTTAAAAATAATGACTTTAATCTTCTAGTTCAATTAAAACTTCGAATTTATGATAATCTTTGTCAGAGAAATGATGGAATGATATATTGATATAAAATGTATTGGCAAATGCCTTGCATCTAAAACATAAAGATGTACAATGAAGTTTAGGGCAAAAGTACTCTGGTAATATTAATGTTGAATAAAAATTATGATAGCAAATATGTTACTGAACACCACTGCCAACAAGAGTCATAACTCTTACTATTTATTACAATAACTGTAATTAGGAGATGTGACTATATTAGACTAGATATCCATAAATAGATATTTCAAAATTATATGAATTATTTAATCCCATTGTCATTTTGGAAACAAGAAATTGGTCCATCATCATTGCATATTTATTGGGTTTGGTGCTTGGGTTATAGAAAATAATAATGGTGGATCTTTAGTTGAAGAAAGGAGTAGTATGATTTAAATGCTGTCCATTTAAGACTTGATTTTATCTAGTTTTGCCCTTTTTGGGTGGGGCAGTATGTATTCTATTTAGGACTAAATTCTAATTTAAACCCATAAGAGTACCAGGTGAACAAATAGAATAAAAGTGGAAGAAGAGATGAATGAATTTGTTTTAATTCTAAAGAGCAACTATTTTTGAGAAACTAATGAAAACATTCCTTTCATTTCCCTTGCTCTCTACTGAGTTACATCATTCTATTCTCAGAAGCCTAGAATAAACAAATAAAGTCCTTGGAAGGGAATAATAAGTGAATTTTGTTGAAATCCAGTAAATTAGTGATTCTGGATATAATTGACCTCAAATATAGTCATGTGTAATGAAGTATTAGAACAAATTAAAACAGTTTGGTCTTTTCAAAAATCTTTAATACATAAATACTGTTAAAACTTTTAGTTTCATATAAATAGATTTCTAGAACTGTTAAGCAACTCAAATAACTGACAATAGAGTTTAAGTACAAACAATGCACAAACATAGCCCTATTTTAAAAACACAGAGTACATCTTCCATAATAACTAATGTGTATGGATTTATGAAATATTTCCCAAATCTTAATTGGTTAATTATTTCATTAAAGATACATGTAATGTTATTAAATAATATTTAATCATTATTTAATATGCAACCTCAGCTGTTGATAATGCACATACATTTTTAGGCAATTTAACTCATTGGACAAATAAACCAATTAAATTACCAGGGAGGGTTCAGTTTCTTGGATTAATCGTAGGATTTTCTTAGTCAAGGCTTTTACACAACTCACATGATTTTCAGGAAAGCTCTATTTTTCACATAATTCAAATCTAAAAAGGCTTTTGACTTAGTGCCTAGAAAGCAATTTAGCAAGCAATTTAGTTTTTGAGGGAAATACTAAAGCTTTCCCATGGCTTTTGTTCTTGAGAACAGAAATGACCTGAGTGGAATACTGTCAAATTTATTTTTATAAGGGAGGGGACTGGAAAAGCATTTTTCAAAACAGTGAAGTTTTGAAAACATAATCTGTAGTGATCTATAAGATATGAGAGAAAAGAAATTCCCACCACATTGAAGTTCTGTGCATAACTGTGAAGGAGAATAAGGAAGAAAATCATTAACCTTTCCATGATTGCTTATGAGGAGTTTGGATGCTTTTCTCCAAGTACAGTAAGGCATAAATCCCACAAAAGATAAAGATTTCAATAAGACGTATTTCCTTCTCTATTGTTAATGAAAGGATAAATGTCATCAGGGAAATTAGTGAATACTAAATTGATCTTCTAGGACTTCTTGTCTTGGAAAAGGATACATTCATTTATCCTTCACTTAAATACTGGGACTAAATCACCCTTCTGCTTCTTATGTCCACTTACTATTTAATTAGTTTAACAGCAATCAAGTGTTCTCCCAGTAAATAATTTTCATTTCTGTTGCTGGATGAAGAGTTTTCTGGTTTTCATAGTAGCATAAAATATTGCTTTGTGATGTCAGCAAATGCCTTCTCCATTCAGTGCAAAAGCATAGTTTGTATTACCTTAATGGTGTAGGCTAAGTGGAAAAAGAAGCCTTGACTATCACCCAGCTCTGTTGGCAAACTTCCTGCTACACATGTAGAATGGTCAAAATAATCATTGTGGCTGATGCTTGTTTATATCCCAGATGTTTCTTGAAGAGGGGTGAATAGGATAGATGTAAATAACTTAGGATAAAATACTCACAGAGTGGAATGGGGTTGAAGAAATAACTGCCCTTTTAGAATCTTATGAAGCATATCCTTTGCAAGGCATGTAGGGCAAAGTACAAATCTACTTTTCTCCCCTAGTAATTCTTTAAAAACAAAGCTTTAGGAAATAGATAGAGGGCAACTTTAAGACAATCAGGAAGGGAATGCATTTAGCACTATGTAGTCATGTAGTGACTACTCTAAAATAATTTACACAGAATGAAGCATGATACATCTCCCACAGAGAGAGAAATTGAGAATGACAGACAGACAGATAGAGAAAGAGAGAGAGAGAGAGAGAGAGAAAGAGAGAGAGGAGAAGGCTGTAGATTAATATCCCTTGGTCCTCTATAAATTAAAGAAAAAAATCAAGCAGCACATTTATTAAATACCTGCTATATATTGTGCCTGTAACAGGAATATGAAGACAAAAGATATTATATTGCTAGCACTAAATGGATTTAGGGATATATAAAAACAGACAAAAAAGTCAAGAGATGAGGTCATTGTAGTTTATTATAGCTACTGCTACCTTGATGAAGTATGAATCTGTGAAAGCTAATTTAGTATAGCTAAAAGTAAAAATAATACTTGGAATTTGGAAACATCTGTTTTTGAGTTCTACTTCTAACAGTTAGTACCAGTATTTTGGTAATCTTCAAATCTTATAGGAAATTAAGAATGTCAACTGAAATTATTATCATCATTATCACCATCACTACTACGCATTATGTCATCGTGAATTTCTCTAAACTGAGTTTCTTTATCAGAATTTGAGGGGAAAATATATAGAGGAAATGACCTTAAATCCCTCACCAAATCATTTGTAAATGATAAATCTAGATGCTCATTATCTGCAGCAATCTAGACAAGCAATAGTGTGAATAATCCCACATAGCTGAACACTTTGTATATAGCTTTAAAAAGGTAGATTTGGGGAGTAGAGATTGCCTTGGAAAGGATAGTCATGTACTTTGTGTGTGTGTGTGTGTGTGTGTGTGTTATATCATGAAATATCATACCAAAGACTTAGTTAAAAGAGTACTATTTGCCAAATCAAAAAAGTTCGTCACACTTCCAAAACCTATCTCCAATATAAAAATTAACTGATTTTTTTTATATTTCTTCAAGAAAATACACATCAGACTCATCAAAATTGGGAAATGGCCAATAAGTAACTGCAGTGTATATTTATACCACCAATATAAACATATCGATTGGATGGAAATAGACATAACACCAACAACTACACATTTTATTGATTGGTATCCAGCTTGGCAGGGGAAAGGGTATGCTGTTTATAGATTATTTTAGATTGTAGCCTCATGCTATCTCATTGTAAGAGCTAAGCAGCATGGGATAATGACAAAATTGATTACTTGCCATTTCCAAAGTATCTAATTTCAAACTCATTCCTCAAGTTAGGAAAAAGTAAAACTTTTTCCACCCTGATTTGATGGCTAACTACATGAATATAGGAGTAAAATCCCCAGAACCAAAATATGTACACATATGACATTCAGTAAATATTTTTAATTGGGAGATTCACTGTGGGAAAATGGCAGAATAGAACATGGTTTATTACCTTCCAAAAACTCCACACAAACAACCAAAAATAATTCCATAAAATCAATAATAAAAGCAGCCAAAATGGAGAGGAGTCCAGAATGAAGATGAACAGCTAGGGAGAATGGTTGCTGACATACAAGGGAGAATGGTTGCTGATATATGTGGCCTTAGTCACAGTTCAGTAATCTCTGGGAGCAGGCACAGAATAAAGGGAAGAAATCTACAAATTAACCCCAGAGGGCAAAATTAGTAACCACACCTTGTGTGCTGAGGCTAGCATACCTGCTTCACCAAGGATATCACTAGAATAAGAATCTATAGACAGAGAGCCCTGGGAGCAGCCATGTCTGAATCAGTCTCACCTACAGAGACCCCAGCTGACGCATGGTTGAGGACTGAAGGAATAGACACCTCAGAGCTAGTGAGTGCCAAGCCCAAAGGATAGGAACTCAAGCTGAATTGCTAACAAAAGAGGGAATTTGGATGTCCAAGAAGTGTACTGGATACCTACTCTGTCCCTGGCAGTGGCAGTAGGAGAGAAAGAGTGAGGAAGGGGCATGCCTTGGTGAGTTTGTTTCCTGAAGGTCTGGGGATATATCAGTTGTGGTCACTCCCACAAGAGTGTAGACTCTGGTTTTTGCCACAGGGGAAAGAGGACTGTCTACTTGCAGTTTCAGGTGCAGAATTGCCCACTGGCTCTGTTTGTAGCACCTGATATCAGTGATAGACTGGGGATTGAACAGGGAATTCAGAATACATTTGACTTAAGACTGTGAAAATTGAAATAACTAAATAGGATAGAGGTAAAAAACATGAGAAGTCATGAAGCCTGAGAGAGAGAAATATAAAGAGAATCATGGGACTGTAGGGGAGAAAAAAAATAAATAATTAAGTCTATTAGCCTGACTAATACAATTTAAATAAATAAATAAGTAAAAGTGAGTGAGCAAAGGAGAAACAACCCTACTGTTGAAGCTATTCTGGTGAAAGAAAAGATCTTGCCTCAAACTCAGAGGAAGTGAAGTAAAAACATCTACTTCAAAAAAACAGAAAATAAAAACAATAAATGGTCACAAGCACAAAAATGGCTTTTGGAAGAATTTTTAAAAACCTTAAAAACCAAATAAGAGTGCTTGAAGAAAAGAATAAGAGGGGGGCAGCTGGGTAGTTCAGTGGATTGAGAGCCAGGTCTAGAGATGGGAGGTCCTAGGTTCAAATCTGACCTCAGACACTTCCCAGCTGTGTGATCCTGGGCAAGTCACTTGACCCCCATTGCCTACCCTTACCACTCTTCTGACTTGGATCTAATACACAGTATTGACTCCAAGACAGAAGATAAGGGTTTAAAAAAAAGGGAAAAAAAAGAAAAGAAAAGAATAAGAGTAATGCAAGAAAATCATGAAATTTTGAAAAAAAAATCACCCAAATGGAAAAAAGAGATGGAAAAACTCATGGAAGAAAATAATGTATTAAGAACTAGAACTAGATAAGAGGAAGCTAATGATTTCCTAAGACAACAAGAAATAATGAAGCAAAATCAAAAGAATGAAATGATAAGAGAGAATATAAAACATCTTATTACAAAAACAACTGAAGTGGAAAATCAATCAAGGAGAAATAACAAATGACTATTTGGACTCCCAGAAATTTAGTACTAAGGGCATTTAGACACAATATTCCAAGAAATAGTTAAAAGAGACTGCCTAAAAATTCTCTAAACAGAGAGTTGAGGATATAAAGAAACAATCGATCACTGTCTTAAAGAGATTCAAAGATGAAAATGTGCTGGAGCATCATTGCTAAGTTCCATAGCCTCCAGATTAAGAAGAAAATATTACATGCAACAAGAAAAAAAAAAGAACTGTGGAGCTATAGTCAGAATAACACCATACTTCCACAATGTAACATTAAAAGAATTCAGGATATGGAACAGTACAGTTAACAGAGCAAAAGAACTTGGATTATAGCCAAAAATAATACATCCAGCAAAGATGAGCATAAATATAGAAGGAAGGGACATGGATAATTAATGAACTAAAGGAGTATCGACTATTCCTGGGGGGAAATCCAGAACTCAGCAAAAAAAAATTGATCTATAAGAAACATAGAAAAACTAACCATAAGCAAACTAAAAGATCAAATTGTTTGACTGTAGTATAGGAAATCTAATGGAATGAACTTAAATGGTAGAGGAATAGACCAGGGAGAGACAGAGTATAGCAGCTATCTCATATATATGGATGAACTGTCATGGAGAATGGGAAGGGGGTCTGGTGGGTTGGGAGTACTAAAATCCAACTCTTATTAGACCTGAGATAGAGAGAACAACATACACAATTAGAAGAGTAAAAATTTCATTAATGTACAGAGAAACAGGAGGGAAGGGAGATGAGATAAGGGAGGCCCTGGGGAACTGAAGGAATAAGAGAAGGAAGAATGGATAAAGAGAAAGGAAGAGAAGTGGATAAGAATAAGGAAGGAATTGAGGGACACCTAGAGGGGAATACAAATCAAGAGGTAAGGGAATAAGGTAAGGGGAAAAGGGAATCAAGAAGAAGGAAATAATACGGGAAATGGAAGAGATTTTGGGAAAGGTCGATAATATAAAAAATAAAAAGTAAGAGGGGAAGGGATAAGGGAATGACCTTTGGAAAGATGGGCCAATTTGGAAATATGTGGGCAAGGGGAAAGAATAAGGAAGAATTTGGGGAGAAGGCATGTGAATAGTAGAGATATTGATCGAAGGAAATTGGATATCTTAAGAGAGATATGACAGAAATATAGGAAAAGAGGGAAAAATGAGGAAGAATGTAGTAAATGGAAATGCACAACTAGTAAATATGATATTGATTGTAATGGGATGAATTCATCTAAGTGAAGAAAAGAGATAGCAGAAAGAATAAAAAAACAGGACCTGATAATGTGTTGTTTACAAGAAACACACTGAAAATAAGAGACAAACAGGGTGAAGTTGAGGAGATGGAATAGAATGTAGTATGATTCAGCTGATCCAGAGGAGACAAGATTAGTTTTCATGATTTCTAATAGAGTTGGGGCTAAGATGGATATATTGGAAGGGATGAACAAGGTAACTATATTTTATTATGGGGTTGTGAAGTTACTATGGATAATGAAGCATTGTAAATATTGGACCTGAATGAACCAAGTGCTGAAGCACTCAGATTTTGAAAGGAAAAACTACATGAGATACGGATGAAAATAAACCACAACATAATATAGTGGTGGATCTTAATTTTTTCCTCTTAGAATCAGATAAATTTAAGCCAAAAATAAAAAATAAAGAAGTTAAGGAGATGAACAGAACCTTAGCTAAGATAGGTGAATAAGATACATATCTAGAGATCCAATACACACACACACCTACATGAGGTTAGTAGTAGATCGAAACCTGACAATACATATAATCCATCTTTTGGCAAGACAATAATGGCTTAGAGAATATAAATATTCTGCAAAAGTGTTGCCTTAAAACTCATTCTCAGAGAGTAACCCTACATCCCTGAGGGATTGTGACACTGGAACAAAAGTTCCAATGGTTATAATCAACCTGGAAAGAATATGGTACTGGAAACAGATTCTGGCTAAGGACTAATCCAGAAAAATATGATCCTGGTAATGTATATTATTCAGACAGGCTAAAAGATATAATTAAATGCTGATAGGAACATGGAGAGACAAGCATTATATTACATTGCTAAACATCTCTGAATTGTTTTTAAGAAAACAAGATGGAAATATAAATTAAGAATTGTATAGCTTTTCATGTTCATTGATCTATAGAACCCATTACTAGGGTTAGGCCTTAAGGGTATAATGGAGAGGATAAAAACTGTTTAAGTATGAAAATATTCCTGAAAGCTTTGTGTGTTATGGAAAAATAACTAGAAATAAGACAAATGCAAAGAATGAGAGAAATGGCTGACTAGATCATGACATTTGAATGTAATGAACTGTATTATGTTATTGAAATGATAAATATTGCAAATATGAAGAAAATAAGGGAAATATATTGCTTATAGTGTAACTTTTTTATTTTAAAGTTATAAAACTGATGCGAGTCTTGAATCTACTCATAAAGCTTTTATTGTACCTAAGCAATAAGAAGTCCAAAAAGAATAAATCTTGAATATCTGAAATTTCCATGTATCTTACTTTTAGGTAACCAAATATTATTTACTTTATCACATATGTTCAAATCATTTACCATGTAACATGTTTTTCAACATATTGCATATTCCCCAACTTTCTTAAATATTGTGCAGAATGTGGCTTTTTTCTTAAGTTAGCATAAACATTATAAAAAATCAATAATTATATTCTTTTATACTACACTAGTTCCTTAGAGACAGTTGATGTAGTTAAGCTTCTCTCCCCAAAATAAAAATACCTCACACCACTGTGTTGCTTGGGTTGTTCTATTTGGAAAAAAAATTCTCTGCTGACAATCAATGAATTGATCCATCTATAAGCATTTATTAATCACTTCCTAAATGCTAAGAAATTTATCAAGCCCCAGGGACACAGACTTGGAAATAAGATATTACCTTGCCTCAAGAAGTGCTTTTTTATCAGAGTAGATGACATGGGCACATATGTAAGATGGAATTTAAGGGGTGCTTACAGTGGAACCCCAAGAGGAAAAATGGTTGATGATGGTTGGAACCAAGACTATTTAAGGGAGAACCCCCAAACAGGAGAGGATTTGTTTTGGGGAGCTGTGAAGGAAAAGAAAGTGGAAGTCTGCAGCTCCTAATCCAGCCTGCACTTGAGACACATCGAAACTCTTGTTGTCCCTGGCATACTGTGGCTGCGGCTATATTTAATTCCTGCCAAGTCTGATCTTTGCTACATGTACTGAGAGATTCAGAGACTCTTATGAGAGCCTGTCTTTCTACAACTATCTACACTCATCTTACTACTAAAATAGTCCTTCTATTTCTAATCAACTATAAAATAGTTAGGAATAAAGATTTAGTTGGGAAGGGAGAGAGAAACCTAGTTGGGGGCTTTTGCCCTGTCTGGGCCAAGGACTCTTAGGCTTCAGGTGGCTTAGCAGTAACAGATATTAAGCTATACTATAAAGCAGTAGTCATCAAAGCAATATGGTACTGGCTAAGAGATAGAAGGAAGGATCAGTGGAATAGACTTGGGGTAAGTGATATCAGTAAGACAGTGTATGATAAACCCAAAGAGCCCAACTTCTGGGACAAAAATCCACTATTTGACAAAAACAGCTGGGAAAGTTGGAACACAATATGGGAGAGATTAGGTTTAGATCAACATCTCACACCCTACACCAAGATAAATTCAGAATGGGTGAAAGACTTTAATATAAAGAAGGAAACTGTAAGTAAATTAGGTGAACACAGAATAGTATACTTGTCAGATCTCTGGGAAAGAAAAGATTTTAAAACCAAGCAAGAGTTAGAGAAAATTACAAAATGTAAATTAAATGGTTTTGATTATATTAAATTAAAAAGGTTTTGTAGAAAGAAAAACAATGCAACCAAAATCAGAAGGAAAACAACAAACTGGGAAAAAATCTTTATAACAAAAAATTCTGACAGAGGTCTAATTACTCAAATATACAATGAGGTAAATCAATTGTATAAAAAATCAAGCCATCCCCAATTGATAAATGGGCAAGGGACATGAATAGGCAATTTTCAGATAAAGAAATCAAAAGTATCAATAAACAAAGAAACAACTAGGCATTCTATTCACCTTCTTCCCTTAACACTCATCCTTTCCTTTATATCAATCCTGTGATTAAATTCAAGTTATAAATCAGATAGCATTTCTGGTTCATTCAGTAAAGGTTATCAAGGAGTGAACAAGACTGCTGCCTACCTTAGATGATCCTCCATCTTGAAGCTGATTGTCAATTGAAAGTGAGAGTACTTGGAGGGGGACGTTTTTCCTGTTACCTCTGGCTAGCAACATCATAGAGAGTTAAAAGATATCTCAATCATTAGAAAAGCTTTTCCTCCATCAAGTACAAGGCAGCACATGCAAATCAAGTCAATCCATCTAGTAAGGCCATTGACAAATAACCCCTAGTAAAAGGAGGACTCTAGTGGTGACTTGAGGGAGAGATTCCACTTTGACCTTTCTCTCTATCACCCAATACTGCAGGGGCCTCTTTTTACACATAAAAATATATGCAATGTGCCAAAACTCCTTACAGAATAAGTGCTAGGTAGTTTGGAGAGACTATCTCTAGCAATTGAGAAAACAGTACATGAATTCTGTTGTAAAATATTTAAGAGAGACGTTACAAGTCAGAATTAGTAAGAATTTGGTAATTTATTGGCTATTAGTAATACAGAAGAGAGAGAAATGAAAGAAGACTCACTCAGAGTTTGGGGACCTGAGTAGTTAATAGTATGATGTCTAGCTGTCAATCATGATTTCTTACTGGGGCATATATTTCTGAGTGCAGCCACAACTCTAGTCTCCTAATACTTTGTAATTTAATGTGGGCAGAATAAACAGGTAAACCACTGTATATAAAATTAAATAATATCTCAAAAAGACTCTGGGCCCTTAGGCATTATATCAATAATATATATGTGAATTTAAATTAATTTTGGTTTTCTGGGATTTTTATGTGTTTTCTTACCCAGATATGTTCCAGAAAGAAAAGAATTATGAAGAAAATTAATAATGCAATATATTTAAAAAGTCATTAAAGCATGAAAATGACTATGGTTCTAAAGGCCAAACAAAAATAAACCAATTCTCAACTAACTTCTAATTTAAGCACTTTAGTAATATCAGAAATAAAGGATAAAAAATACTCCATTAATTTAAAATGCTGATAATAATATATTAAATGAATTTGACCATTCTGATGAAATTATTAAGTTGTCATATGTATGAAGTTTCGGGCACTTAGCTGACATCCCACCACTTATGATTACCTCAGCCATCCATGTCTCTCTATCCTGTTTACTTATTGGCAGTTGAGATGGAATAATAAATACAGTGTTTATTAGTCTTTTTTTGACATCTACTTTCCCTCTTATAATTATTATTATTATGTATTATCAGGATTCAATGACTTGCCCAGCAACAGACAGGTAAGGGGTGTCTGCGGCCAAATTTGAACCCAGGATCTCCAATCTCCAGGTCTGGTTTTCTATTCACAAAGCCACCTAGCTGAACACGAGTGGATACTTATTCTTAAAGCCAATAGAGTTTCTGAAAATAGTGAGAATATGAGGGAAGGAACATGTTGACCAATTTTGGAATAAGTCCAAATCATTTAACAATAAGAGTTTAAGTTCCTGTATGAATTACTATCGATTGGAATAGGTTAATTCCTAATCACCACTTTCAGTAGGATAACATCATAGATGGAGAATGATCTAAGAAGTAAAACACAACATGAATTTATTGCATATATCTATAAGCCAGTGACTAAAGATTAAATGACCATGAAGGTCATGAACATCTATGTATTAGAATGTGGCCCATTAAAAAAAAAAAAAGAATTACATGCCTAACATCTTCTTAATGCTAGAAAGAATCTTGACAAAAGAAGAATATTTATTCAACAGACAATAGAAGAAATGATGCTCATTGCTTTCCTGTGTGATCACATAAAGACAAATAATGTAAAATATCAGAGTTATCAGGTTTACTTAAATATTTTGGTAGCTACTTACTTTACAAGGAGATTCTGGGGAGGAAATAGTATAATATTAGGGACTACAGAAATATAAAGAGATGGCTGTTCAGCTGAAACACAATGGAATGGGCCATTGTTTTTACAGAAGTGGAAATAATAAACATTAGATTATGAATTCAAGTATTCAGAAAATCTTTTGTGGCATCAAAGCATGTTGAGTGCAAATGGATTTATTTTTTTTTAATTAAAATGATGGGCAATGTCTTTGATTTCATGAAAACTAGAAGAAAATATAGTTATCTGATTTATAGTTAATGTATTATTTTACTGATTCTTTTTCCCCTAGCTGCTAACATTATATTCTGGTAGCAAATACAGATTAGGAATAAGAGTTTTTAGCTGACTTATAAAATCTTCTTGTTTGACAAAACATAAATTTTATGCTCTAGTTTCAAGGACTATTTCTTACTTTCACATATTTCCTAGTGGTAATGTAATAGCCTTGTGTTAGAAAGAAATTGAAACAATGGGAACAATAGAAATAATTCTTAGTCTTGGGAAATGAAACAAATTACCATTGCAATATTCAACATATTGCCATTTTTGTTACTATTCATTTTTATTTTATATGACAATGTAATACGTAGCAAAACCATAATATTGCATATAAGTTTTGTGACATATATTGTAATAAGGGAATAAAGGCAGGAGGTAATAGGGAATTAAGGCAGGTAAGGGGAATAAAACAGGTAGGTTGATAAAGTAGTTGTAATAAGGGTATTAAGCTAGGTAATAAAGGACTAAGGCAGGTAGGGTTGTAATGAGGGGATAAGGCACTGTGGATAGGGATTTGTAGATCTCTAAGTCAGAAAGTGGGAAAGGGGGGTACAATGATGGAGGTGGCAAATTGAGGTGGTAGGAGAGGTAAGGGTATGACTGAGTTTAGGGAATATAAACATTGAAGTATGAAGATTTGCAAGGGAGAAGATGAGGTTTTGCGCAGACAGCTACAGCCGGGAGACACAGACTGGATACACAGGTTTGAGACAGAAACACTGAAGGGAAACAGACTGAACCCTTCAGGTATGGAGGGCACTTCTAAAGGCAAAGGTTAGGGCCAGCCAGAAATGGCTTGAAACTGACTAGAGGGCTTTCTAGTCAGTTTCTCAGGTTCACAAAGGAAGAGTCCAGAGGAAGTATTGAGATTACACATTCTCCAAAATGGATGCCTCCAACTCCCCTCAGGACCCAGAGAGAATATTATTCCTTTCTCCCCTTCTCCCTCTCTTTTCAATCAACTAATGAATTAGCCAAAGGTATGATTAAGTGACAAACAGGTTTTATTGAGTTTCAGGGTTGATTGTAAAGGATAGAGGGATACAAGGTAACTCTAACAGCCGCCTAGGGAAAGCTTCAGATGGCGGAAGGACACAGGAATGTGAGACTGAGAAAGGACCTGCCTAACTCAGCCTTGAGAGGTTTTTGTTGCCTATAGGGTTAAGAAACTTGCATATAATGATTCAGGAGATAATTTGTATCAAGGGTAAGACCTACTTGACTACGAAGAAAATAAATCTACAAAGTTTGAAAGTTACCACCCAGATCCACCCTCCTTTCCAAAAACTCACATAAATTCAGGAAGGGGGAAATGATGATAAAGATAGGGAAGGTCAGGGAGATCCAAAGGAAATAGCTAAGTTACAAATCTTAAGAGAAAGCTGCAGAATAAAGGCCAGGTTTTCAGTCCAAAGATAGAGCTCAGTTGACCCTCCTACTCTCATTGAGCCTCCAGGATCAACTCCCTCTCCTCAGGATTCTAAACCCTTTTCAACTGTCAGAAATTCTGCAGTAAGGCTTTGCAGGGTTAATATGCACCCTTTTGTACTATAATATGTAACAAATTATAATGAATATACTTATTTTTTAAAAGTAATTATTTTATTAACTATGTGCAAAAATAAATATTTCATTTGCCTTTCTGTCCCACCACTCCCCCTTCCCAAGAACAGAGATAGTATGATATAGATTATTGCCATTTTTTGAAAGAAATCTTCTTCCAAATTAAAAAAAAATTGAATGAGAAACCCTAATCATTCAATCTACTTAATTTGACTCACCAATTAACAGGCTTGCCCCCATTCTAAAGAGTATCACTCAATGCTGAGACTATGTATGTATACACAGTATTCTATATAGGATCCATGAGCACCTTTGGATCACAGAGTTAGAATTAAAATAAGCTTCATAGGCAAAATACATTGTTTTACATTATGAAAAAACTGAGTTGCAGAGTGCTGAAATGACGTGTTCAAAGTCATGGGACAGTAAGCAAGAGATGAGGAAAGTTCATTTTCTTCCTGATCTCTTAAATATTGTCCTCTCATTCTATCTTCCTTATTATTATACAGGACAGCACCATCATCCCTCTAGGGATCACAATCCAGGAGTAATCCTGTACTCTTGATTAATTCCCACTTCTTACTCAATCTATCAATTTCATCTTTGCTATGTCTTTCAAACCTCTTTTTTACCTTTTCAGTGTTCTTATATCTTACTCCCCACTGTCCACTCTCAAATTCGGTAACATTAGACTAATTTCTATTCCATATACGAAACACCACATCTCTTGACTATAGACATTTTCTCTAGCTGTTACCCTTGCTTGGAGGGCTTTAACTCTCTCTTTCTTCCTATTTTTTTCACTTTAAACCTCAATTAAAATCCCATTTTCTAAAGAAAGACTTTCTAAATCCCTTTTAATTCTAATGTCTTCTTTGTTAATTGTTTTGTGCTTATCTTGCACATATCTTGTTTGTATATATTTATTTCCTTTCTCTCCTACTAGATTATGATCTCTTTGAGAACAGAAACCACCTTTTACTTCCATACCCAGAACTCAACACAGTAACAGACCTTTAGTAGGCACTTACACATTTAATGGATGTATGAATTATTCTTCTCTCTAAATTTATTGTATACTAGACCACACCATGTTGTCACTCACATGAGACAATGCATATATGTATTTATGCTTATATTCTTATGTATGAATATATGCACATGTACACAAACTTTAAAACACATTCATGTATATGAAGATATATGTGTCCTCTTTATATATCCATAAAAACAGTTAAATTCAAATTATTTTACTTGTAGTTACATGCTTGACATAAGATTATTTTAATAATGGTAAAATTAATTAATATAACAAAGTTACTTATGTCACTATTTCCAAAAAGAATTGAAAAATTCTACCATATCATATTGTCATTTTTTTATTTTAAACATTTATTAATATTTATATTTTAGAAAAGTTAACATGCTTACATGATTTATGTCCTTACTTTCCCCTTCACCCCTCGAACTCCCCCCTCCCCTGGCCAATATGCATTTCCACTGGTTTTAACATGTGTCATTAATCAAGACCTATTTCCAAATTGTTGATAGTTGCATTGGTGTGGTACTTTCGATCCCCAATCATGTCCACATCAACCCATGTATTCAAGCAGTTGATTTTCTTCTGTGTTTCCTCTCCTGCTGTTCTTCCTCTGAATGTGGGTAGCATTCTTTTCCATAAATCCCTCAGAATTGTCCTGGGTCATTGCATTGCTGCTAGTACAGAAGTCCATTACATTCTATTTTACCACAGTATATCATTCTCTGTGTACAGTGTTCTTCTGGCTCTGCTCCTTTCACTCTGCATTAATTCCTGGAGTTCTTTCCAATTCACATGGAATTCCTCCAGTTTATTATTCCTTTTAGCACAATAGTATTCCATCACCAGCATATATCAAAATTTGTTCAGCCATTCCCCAATTGAAGGGCATGCCCTCATTTTCCAGTTTTTTGCCACAACAAAAAGGGCAGATATAAATATTTTCGTGCAGGTCTGTTTATCTATGATCTCTTTGGGGTACAATCCCAACAATGGTATGGCTGGATCAAAGGGTAGGCATTCTTTTACAGCACTTTGAGCATAGATCCAAATTGCCGTCCAGAATGCTTGGATCAGTTCACAACTCCACCAGCAATGCATTAATGTCCCAATTTTGACACATCCCCTCCAACATTCATTACTCTCCCCTTCTTTCATTTTAGCCATTCTCCTAGGTGTGAGGTGATACCTCAGAGTTGTTTTGATTTGCATTTCTTTAATTATTAGAGATTTAGAACACTTTCTCATGTGCTTATTGATAATTTTGATTTCTATACCTGAAAACTGCCTATTCATGTCTCTTGCCCATTTATCAATTGGGGAATGGCTTGATTTTTTATACAATTGATTTAACTCCTTATATATTTGAGTAATTAGACACTTGTCAGAGTTTTTTGTTATAAAGATTTTTTCCCAGGTTGTTATTTCCCTTCTGATCTTGGCTACATTGTTTTAGTTTGTACAAAAGCTTTTTGGTTTTATATAATCAAAATAATTTACTTTACATTTTGTAATTTTCTCTAACTCTTGCTTGGTTTTAAAATCTTTCCTTTCCCAGAGATCTGACAAGTATACTATTCTGTGTTCACTTAACTTATTTATGGTTTCCCTCTTTATATTCAAGTCATTCACCCATTCTGAATTTACCTTGGTGTAGGGTGTGAGATATTGATCTAAACCTAATCTCTCCCATATTGTTTTCCAAATTTCCCAACAGTTTTTGTCAAATAGTGGATTTTTGTCCCAAAAATTGGGCTCTTTGGGTTTATCATATACTGTCTTGCTGACGTCACTTACCCCAAGTCTATTCCACTGATCCTCCCTTCTGTCTCTTAGCCAGTACCATACCATTTTGATTATCTCTGCTTTATAGTATAGTTTAATATCTGGTACTGCTAGGCCCCCTTCCTTCACATTTTTTTTCATTATTTACCTTGATATTCTTGAGCTTTTGTTATTCCAAATGAAATTTTTTATAGTTTTTCCTAATTCAGTGAAAAAGTTTTTTGGTAGTTTAATAGGTATGGTGCTAAATAGGTAAATTAATTTGGGTAAAATGTTCATTTTTATTATGTTAGCTCATCCTACTCATGAGCAATTAATGTTTTTCCAATTGTTTAGATCTAGTCTTAATCATTTGGAAAGTGTTTTGTAGTTGTTTTCGTATAATTCCTGTGTTGGTTTTGGTAGATAGATTCCTAAGTATTTTATATTGTCTAGGGTGATTTTAAATGGTGTTTCTCTTTCTACCTCTTGCTGCTGTGATGTATTGGAAATATATAGAAATGCTGATGATTTATGTGCATTTATTTTGTATCCTGCAACTTTGCTAAAGTTGTTGATTATTTCTACAAGCTTCTTAGTTGATTCTCTAGGATTTTTTAAGTAGACCATCATATCATCTGCAAAGAGTAATAGCTTAGTCTCCTCATTGCCTATTTTAATACCCTCAATTTCTTTCTTCTCTAATTGCTATTGCTAGTGTTCCTAGTACAATGTTAAATAACAGAGGAGATAATGGGCATCCTTGTTTCACTCCTGATCTTATTGGAAAGGCTTCTAATTTATCCCCATTGCATATGATGCTTGTTGATGGTTTTAGGTATATACTGTTTATTGGTTTTAGGAAAGGGCCTTCTATTCCTATACTTTCCAGTGTTTTCAATAGGAATGGGTGCTGTATTTTGTCAAAGGCTTTTTCAGCATCTATTGAGATAATCATGTGATTTTTGTTTGTTAGACTGTTGATATGGTCAATTATGTGGATGGTTTTCCTAATGTTGAACCATCCTTGCATTCCGGGTATAAATCCCACCTGATCATGGTGGATGATCCTCTTGATCACTTGCTGGAGTCTCTTTGCTAGTATTCTATTTAGGATTTTTGCATCTATGTTCATTAGGGTGATTCGTCTGTAGTTTTCTTTCTCTGTTTTTGCTCTACCTGGCTTTGGAATCAGTACCATATTTGTGTCATAAAAGGAATTGGTAGGACTCCTTCTTTGCTTATTATATCAAATAATTTGTGTAGTATTGACATTAGTTGTTCTTTGAATGTCTGATAGAATTCACTTGTGAATCCATCAGGCCCTGGCAATTTTTTCTTAGGGAGTTCTTTGATGGCTTGTTCAATTTATTTTTCTGATATGGGATTATTTAGGTATTCTATTTCTTCTGCTGTTAATCTAGGCAGTTTATATTTTTGTAAAGATTCATCCATATCTCTTAGATTGCTATATTTATTGCCATATAATTGGGCAAAATAGTTTTTAATGACTGCCTTAATTTCCCCTTTGTTAGAGGTGAGGTCTCCCTTTTCATCTTTGATACTGTCAATTTGGTTTTCTTCCTCATATCTAAATTGGGATGGAATAAGACCTGGAAAAAAATATTTTTTTTATAAAAACCCCAAATTGGGTCACAGTGTCAGCAATGGCTAAACAACAAGAAAAATTATTTCAGTTTAAAAAACTGGAGACATTTGTCCTACAGTAGAGAAGAATTAAGCTGTTCATGATAGTTATCTCCAAACATCTGAAGGGCTATTTTCTGGAAGTGAGATTAGATTGAGTTAATTTATTTTTAAAATGGGTATATAATTATCTGCCTTTGTAAAATATGAAATAAAATAGTAGGTCATGGTATTAATGGAAATGAAGGGATTTTTGGCATAGATGGAATTGGAGACTCTTTTCATATTGCTGTTCCAGGAATTTAGAGTTTTCAGGTTACTCTGCCTTTTTTTTTCTTTACGTGATATCAATGGGAAACCATTTTATTTGTTTGTGGCTAGGAGAAAAATCTGAGGTAACTTTACATTTCTATCCCAAATTTTAATTACAAAGAACTTAAGATTTTTTTTTACTTTTAATAAAATTCCAGGTCCATTAGGTGTTATGAACATAAGGACATTGTGGATATTAATTGGCAGACTGAAGACAAGGAGAAACTAAGATTTTTCTCTCCTCCATATTTATGACTATGTTTTCTGATTATGAAAAAGACATAGAAGAATGCATATATTTGATAGGGAGTTCATGAAGCTGAGTACTATCACCCATGTTTCTTAACTCATATATCCAACATTGTCTTAGTTTTTTCAATTTTTCAGAAAAAGGTAAACTATTAATACCATAGAGATATTTTCATATATGAATTTTAAAAATCTTTATGAAACATCTTCTTTTTTGTCAAGCAATTTACTAATTGCTGGAGAGTCACACAAAATTGAAAGTCTCTGAAATTAAGGTTTTTAAATTCTTTCAGAGGAGATAACATTTACAAATATATACATGTATGTTTTATATACATATATACATGTGCGCGCACACGTGCACGCATGGACCCACACACTCACATATATATATATATATATATATATATATATATATATATATATATATCAATGGAAGATAATTTGAGAAAAGGCAACAAGAGCTTCAAGGATCAAGAAGTCTTTCATTGAGAGTGCCTGAGTAAAGATTTGATTAAGGCAATGTGTTTAAATGAGGCTTTTAAATTTGGAACTTCTTTTTCATTGAAAACTTTATTTGAGTTAAATTCATGAAATATTCTTGCATACATACATTTCTGATGTCTAAATAATGAAACAGAAATAAGATTTTAAATGGTTCATAAATTGACATACATGTTTCTTATACATGCTCTGTCTTATTTAAAACACATATTCTTTCTATGACATTATTATGGCAAAATATGGATTGATTTCTAAAATTATTCAGAACAAAGAAAATTATCTTAACAATGTGATACATTATTTTTTCTTACAAAGTATGTGCAGATAAACATTTTTTTCTATTTCAGACAACATAGATTCAATTTTAAAAGGAGATTATAACATAGCATATATTTTATAAAATAAAGACTTTACCTGATAAAAAAGGACATTTTTAATAGATTGACATAATTTTAATGTATTTTTTAAATCAAAAGCAACAGTGAAAATACAATGAATAGCCTAACCTTCTAGAAGAAACTATTCTCGATAGTCTAGGGTTCCTCTTCCCTAAACTACCTTATTCCCATTTTGCTATATTGTGCATGTACCTAAGATCACAACCTTAAAGTTAAGTGCTTGAGAGTTTTTTTTCCTAATAAAGGCAAAACATATACAATCGTATGAGTAGATGAGTAGAGTAGCTCTCGCTCTAATCAGCTGTACCAAAGTGAAGCAAAATCCAGCAATTTGTCAATTTTATAACCTTCAGAGTAATTCTAAGGATATCTCATATTATTTTTCCTTTGTGTGTATGTATGTATGTATGTGTTTGTGTGGTGTGTGTGTGTGTGTGACAGACAGCAACAAGTAGGTAGACAAAAACTCAAATAGACAAAAAAATAGAAGAGCTAGAAGAAAACAGAAATATAAAGACACACAAAGAAATATAGATAGGATACTGAGAGAGGACACTATGGAAAGAGTAAGAGGAACAGAGCTAAGATGGTGGAGTAGAGGCATGGAAAGCTTGAACCTCTCTGAGAATCACCTCCAACAATCCTTTAAATAACAGTTAAAAAAGAATGCTGGAGTTATAGAATGAACAAGAGGATGAGGTGAGGCAATTTTGTTGGAGAAAACAACTTGAAAAATAAAGTGTCTTTCACAGGTGAGAGAGATGAACATAGCTCTCAGAAAAGTCATGCAGTCTGGGGCAAGATTGCTTCAAGGAGTACCAGTGCAAGCCAATGGAAAGCACCTCCCCCTTTCCCACCCCTGCTGCTCTAAGTTCTGAACCTGATGCAAGCCAACTTCAAGATCCTGAGATCTTGGCTAAGCTAAAAGCATATAACTCCACACCCACCCCTTAAAGTTTCAAGCCTTACCACAAGCCAGTCCATGATTCACCTGGTCTCTGCAAACCTAAAAGGAGGCCCAAAATTTCTGTTCAAGTTTGCAGTGTGGCCTCAAATCCCAGCACAAGGCAGTTCACACCATTAAGAGAGAAGTAAAAGTAAAGATTTCCAGTTATTCTTGATAAACAAAAGATCAGACCTAAACAGAAAACTTGATGTTCCAATAAAAAGAGTCAAAAAAAGGATAAAAAAGTAAATAAAAAGAGAAAAATTTTAATAATTTAATGAGATAAAATTATTTATATCCCTTTATGGAAAGTTGATATCTCTAAGTCTTAAAATATTTATCATTGACAGAGCAGTTAGATGGAAAATGCATAGACAGAGGGTACCAGAATAAATTGATTAGAATGACATTATATAAAAAAAAAAAAATCAAGTGGCAGAAAAGAGGACTGTAGTGAGAAAAAGAGAAGGGAGAAAATGAAGAGGGTAAATTATATCACCTAAAGAGGTACAATAAAGTTATTATACTGGAGAGGAGGATAAGAGTGGTTACTGGCAATACTTAAACCCTACTCTCATTAGAATTATAGAGATTTATCTTATCTTATAGAAAATAAGGAGGGGAGAGTTGCAGGAGAAAGCAATTAAAAACAAAACAGGAAAGAGAAAGGAGAGAGAAAGAACAGGATCACAAGGGATAATTAAGAAGGAGGAGAATGACACAGTTAGTTATTATTAACTGTGAATGTGAATAGTACATGCTCACCCATACAAAAGAAACAGCAAAGTTGTGAACTGATCCAAACATTGTGCAAAACAACTTGGGAATATGCCCAAAGGGATATAAAACTATGCATATCCTTTGATCTTGTAATACCACTACTAGGTCCCTATCTCAAAGATATTCATAAAAATAGGAGTTAGGAAGAAAGGACTTATTTATATGAAAATATTAATAGCATCTCTCTCTTTGTGGTGGCAAAGAACTGGAAATTGAAGGGATGTCTATCAATTGGGGAATGGATGAATAAACTGCGGTATATGAAGGTTATGGAATTTGAATCTGCTATAATGAATGTTTAGTAGAAAGATTTCAGCAAATCTGGAAAGACTTACATGAACTGATATAGAGTGGAATAAGTAGAACAAGAAGAACATTGTATACAGTAACAGCAATGCTATACCATGAACAACTGTGAAAGACATAGCTACTCTCAGTAATCCAATCATCCAGGACAATTCTGAAGGACTTTTGAGAAAGAATATTATACACCTCCACAGAAAGAACTTTTGGAGTCAGAATGCAAATCAAAGCATACTATTTTTCACTTCAATTTATTCATGTTTATTTTCAGATTTTGGTTTTATATGAATATTCTCTTATAACTATGACCAATGTGACAGTTGTGTATGACAGTACAAGTATAACAAAGATCAAATTGCTTGCCATATCTGGAAGTGGGATAGGAAAGGACAGTAGGGAAACAGGATCTTATAATTTTGGAAAATATATGTTGAAAATCATAATTTTATACAATCAAGAAAATAAAATGTTTAAAATATAAAGAGTAAGAAAAGCAGTATTATATTACAAAAATTATATATATTTATAAACTCTTCTCTTAATCAATATGCATATGTTAAAGGGATATGGCTGAAAGTAGGATTCAGGCCAATTGATTTTAATGCAGAATGTAAATGGAAAGAGGAGTGTCTAGGCTTTCTTTCCTCACTTGACATACTTCAGATAAAAATGACCCAATATGATTTTCAAGTTTGATACAGATTTTCAATAGAAAAGTATTAGATCATAGAAGACCTACTACTAGCTCTTCCACTAACAGGTCCTGTGACTTTTAATAAGTAACTTAACCTGTCTAGACTTCAGTTCATTATTTGCAAAATGAATGACTGGATTAAATGTTATTTATTTTCACTTAGAGCTTTACATTCCCGATTCTGTTTATTAAAACAGCATTTAGCTCTAGACCCAAGGGATTTTAAATAATTCTTCTATTCTTAACAGTATTCAAGTGATGAAATAACTAATATGAAATGTAATTCTTATGTGGGGAGAGATTGTTTTTCAAATTCCACTTTTTTTAATATGTCAGAGTCCTTAAAGATTTCCCCATCCCCACCTGGCCTAGAATATTTTGTATGTTTGAATTAAAAATAAAAATAAATGACACCATGTGTAAATAGGGAACAGCTTTTGTTTTGGCAATTTTCCTTAATAGCTACTGTACTTAAGAAAACATTCTTCTTAGAATTCCTTTTCTGCCCAATTTGCCACTGAAGTCATTCCCTAAAGGATTTGAGTTCTTTTTGTTTCTGAGTTCTCCTTGTTCCCCAGTGGTTTAGCAGAAGTCAAAAGAAAGAATGATTATCTTCATAACAATACTTATTAACCAAATGCTGTAGCTGGCTTTCCCTAATAAGAATTTTTTGTCTAATAAACCCATTCTAGGCTTCCACGTACCATCAAATATTTTTGATATGCTTATATATATAGATAGACAGACAGACAGACAGACAGACAGACAGATAGATAGATAGATAGATAGATAGATAGATAGATAGATAGATATACAAACCCCTATATATATGTGTATGTGTATAGACACACATATATGATTGGTAACTGTGGGGAAGATGAATTTTAACTGCCCCTTTGTGAGGGTTTATAGAAAAGCAACAATTCATTTTTCCAAATTTTCATCCCTTTTCTTTTAACTTTTATTCCCATTTCCCTTAATTAAAAGGAAAATTAATATGTTTTTGGTAGAATTACATGTCAAAGAAAAAGATAGTTATTTGTGAGGACAATTCCTGAGAATATATTTTTACAGCTTTAAAAATGGCAACTAGTGGATCAATGATAGAAGCCCTCTATTTTGAGCTGAAGACATGAATATGATCATAAATGTTTTTTTTCTATATATAAATGAGAAAAGTATTTCTATCCAGAATTTTTAAATACTCATCCTATAAAAAATGGCAAAATAGATGTAAATTGTTTTCTACCTTACTTGTAAATTACTAAAAAATAGCATATGCTGTATATCCTGCATTTCTCTTTCTCCTATGACTTCAACAAAATTGAAACTCTTATCATTTGACTTCTAAAATACAGATAGGTTTCTTTCTGTGGCCTAATAGTGCTGAGGGAGTAAGGAGACAGAAGTATGAGGCATCCAGATGAAAATATACTCAAGAAAAATTTGTTTATTTCCTCCCATTTTTTTTTCCAGGATTAAAAGTGAAAGATTGAGGTGAAAATGGTTGTTCTCATTTTAAAACTTATTTTGAACTAACATGGAAAAAATGATAAAGAGTCTGGCTTTTTGGGGGGAGTAATACAAGTTTATTCTGCTTGACACAATTTCAGCAATTTCATTTCTCCAAACATGGGATTGCTAGCAGACATTGTGGTCTCTATCTAGACACTGGTAGCATATATGTACCTATCACATATTTAAAATCAATGTTCTTATCTTTTATGGAACTTTGTAACAGATAAACAAATACATTTTTGTGATAAAGTGAACCTCCAAATATGCATGTTTACATATGCAGGGATTCTTTTGTGCATTTCTTAGTTATTTTTAAACATTTTTAATTTATTTGAGAGATCTCTTGGAAACTTCAACAGAGTATCAAATCTAACAGCATTTTCTTTTTTTTTAATTTAAACATTTATTAATATTCATTTTTAACCTGTTTACATGCTTCATGCCCCTACTTTCCCCTTCACCCCCTGCTCTCCCCTCACCCATAGCCAATGCACATTTCCACTGGTTGTAACATGTGTCCTTGTTCAGGGTCTATTTCCATATTTTTGTTAGTTGCATTGGTGTGGTCTTTTCGAGTCTACATCCCCAATCATGTCCGCCTCAGCCCATGCATTCAAGCAATTGTTTATCTTCTATGTTTCTTCTCCTGCAGTTCTTCCTCTGAATATGGGTAGTATTTTTTACCATAAATCCCTCACAGCTGTCTTGTGTCATTGCATTGTTGCTGGTACAGAAGTCCATTAAATTTGATTTTACCATAGTATATCAGTCTCTGTGTACAGTGTTCTTCTGGCTCTGCTCCTTTTGCTCTGCATCAATTCCTGGAGGTCTTTCCAGTTCACCTGGAACTCCTCCAGTTTATTATTCCTTTTAGCACAATAGTATTCCATCAACAGCATATAGCACAGTTTGTTCAGCCATTCCCCAATTGAAGGGCATGCCCTCCTTTTCCAGTTCTTTGCCACAACAAAAAGCACAGATATAAATATTTTCGTACAAGTCTGTTTACCTATGATCTCTTTGGGGTACAAACCCAGCAATGGTATTGCTGGATCAAAGGGCAGACATCCTTTGAGCATAGTTCCAAATTGCCAGCCAAAATGGTTGTATCATTTCACAACTCCACCAGCAATGCATTAATGTCCCAATTTTGCCACATCCACTCCAGCGTTCATTACTCTCCCCTTCTTTCATTTTAACCAATCTGCTAGGTGTGAGGTGATACCTCAGAGTTGTTTTGATTTGCATTTCTCTAATTATTAGAGATTTAGAACACTTTCTCATGTGCTTATTGATACTTTTGATTTCTTTACCTGAGAATTGCCTATTCATGTTTCTTGCCCATTTTTCAATTGGGGAATGGCTTGATTTTTTATACAATTGATTTAACTCCTTGTATATTTGAGTAATTAGACCCCTGTCAGAGTTTTTTGTGATAAAGATTTTTTCCCAATTTGTTCTTTCCCTTCTGATTTTGACTACATTGTTTTTGTTTGTACAAAAGCTTTTTAGCTTGATATAATCAAAACCATTTAATTTGCATTTTGTAATTTTCTCTAACTCTTGCTTAGTTTTAAAATCTTTCCTTTCCCAGAGATCTGACAGGTATACTATTTTGTGTTCACTTAACTTATTTATAGTTTACCTCTTTATATTCAGGTCATTCACCCATTCTGAATTTATCTTGGTGTAGGGTGTGAGATGTTGATCTAAACCCAATCTCTCCCATACTGTTTCCCAAATTTCCCAGCAGTTTTTATCAAATAGTGGATTCATGTCCCAAAAGTTGGGCTCTTTGGGTTTATCATACACTGTCTTACTGATATCACTTACCCCAAGTGTATTCCACTGATCCTCCCTTCTATCTCTTAGCCAGTACCATATTGTTTTGATGACTGCTGCTTTATAGTATAGTTTGATATCTGGTACTGCTAGGCCACCTTCCTTCCCATTTTTTTCCCATTATTTCCTTTGATATTCTTGATCTTTTGTTATTCCAAATGAAATTTGTTATAGTTTTTCCTAATTCAGTAAAGAAGTTTTTTGGTAATTTGATAGGTATGACACTAAATAGGTAAATTAATTTGGGTAGGATGTTCATTTTTATTATGTTAGCTCGTCCTACCCATGAACAGTTAATGGCTTTCCAATTGTTGAGGTCCAGTTTTATTTGTTTGGAAAGTGTTTTGTAGTTGTTTTCGTATAATAGCTGTGTTTGTTTTGTTAGATTGATTCCCAAGTATTTTATATTGTCTTGGGTGATTTTAAATGGTGTTTCTCTTTCTACCTCTTGCTGTTCTAATGTGTTGGAAATGTATAGAAATGCTGATGATTTATGTGCATTTATTTTGTATCCTGCCACTTTGCTAAAGTTGTTGATTATTTCTACTAGCCTCTTACTTGATTCTCTAGGATTTTTTAAGTATACCATCATATCATCTGCAAAGAGTGATAACTTAGTCTCCTCATTGCCTATTTTGATACCTTCAGTTTCTTTTTCTTCTCTAATTGCTATTGCTAGTGTTTCTAGTACTATGTTGAATAATAGAGGTGATAATGGGCATCTTTGTTTCACTCCTGATCTTATTGGGAAGGCTTCTAATTTATCCCCATTGCATATAATGCTTGTTCATGGTTTTAGTTATATATTGTTTATTATTTTTAGGAAGGGTCCTTCTATTCCTATACTTTTCAATGTTTTCAATAGGAATGGATGCTGTATTTTGTCAAAGGCTTTTTCAGCATCTATTGAGATAATCATGTGATTTTTGTTTGTTAGACTGTTGATATGGTCAATTATGTGGATGGTTTTCCTAATGTTGAACCATCCTTGCATTCCTGGTATAAATCCCACCTGATCATGGTGGATGACCTTCTGAATTACTTGCTGGAGTCTCTTTGCTAATATTCTATTTAAGATTTTTGCATCTATGTTCATTAGGGAGATTGGTCTATAGTTTTCTTTCTCTGTTTTTGGTCTACCTGGCTTTGGAATCAGTACCATATTTGTGTCATGAAAGGAATTTGGTAGGACTCCTTCTTTGCTTATCATATCAAATAATTTGTATAGTATTAGGATTAGTTGCTCTTTGAATGTCTGATAGAATTCACTTGTGAATCCATCAGGTCCTGGTGATTTTTTCTTCGGGAGTTCTTTGATGGCTTGTTCAATTTCTATTTCTGATATGGGATTATTTAGGTATTCTATTTCTTCTGCTGTTAATCTAGCCAATTTATATTTTTATAAATATTCATCCATATCTCCTAAATTGTTATATTTGTTGCCATATAATTGGGTGAAATAGTTTTTAATGATTGCCTTAATTTCCCCTTCATTAGAGATGAGGTCTCCCTTTTCATCTTTAATACTGTCAATTTGGTTTTCTTCTTTCCTTTTTCTTATTAGATTGACCAGTACTTTGTCTATTTTATCTGTTTTTTCAAAATACCAGCTTCTAGTCTTATTTATTAATTCAATAGTTCTTTTACTTTCGATTTTATTAATTTCTCCCTTAATTTTTAGTATTTCTAATTTAGTTTTCATCTGGGGGTTTTTAATTTGCTCGCTTTCTAATTTTTTGAGTTGCATACCCAATTCATTAATCTCTGCCCTCCTTAATTTGTTAATATATGCACTCAAGGATATAAATTTCCCCCTGAGTACTGCCTTGGCTGCATCCCACAGAGTTTGGTAGGATGTCTCATCATTGTCATTCTCTTCAGGCCGTGTTTTAGGGGCCTTTGTCCCAGCCAGAGGCAGTGCCTTCACCCATGTGGACGCTCGGGGAAAGTCTGTGCACGCCCCCCAGCCACCTGGGGTCCCTCATCTTGCTGCACACAGGTACAAGCCCCGGGGCTGTCAGTGCTTATCTGGTTGCCCCAGTCCTGTTTTCCCACTTGTGAGTTGGCGCATTGTGGGAGGTGTGCGGTGTGGAGGGTGGGGGAGGGGCTTCTTCCTCTCGAGTTTTAGTGAGAGCTGTTTCACCCCTTTATAGTGTGGAAATGCCCCGATTCTGCGTACCTTCAATGCTGCGCCCTGTTGTGGGGTTCCTTCGTTCCTCTGGACTCGTTTTTATTTCCCCTTGAGGAGTTCTGTATGGTTCAGTCAGGAGAGATCGAGCAGCTGCTCCTTACACTGCCGCCATCTTAAAGGAAGAGGACACAAGGCTTTTGAACTCTGGGACAGTTGGGAATTTTTGCCACTTGTGGAGGAGCTTGTGCCCTGATGTCACTGGAGAAATCCCACTTGGACTGCATTTTGAGGAACTACAAACATGTCTGGATCAATAGCTTTGGAGGGTGGACCTCCAGGCCTGTGACAGCCTATTGGAATGACCCAGTGGAGTTTGTGTGTCGTACCAACACCCTGGACCCTGGGACAGATGAGGACCTTGTTAGAGCAAGTAGTGAGATGCCCAAAACCCTGTCAAGCTTGCATTTAGCCTAGTATAGTGTAGTGTAAGTTTTATCTTCCCTGTCCTGATTTCCTGGACCACCTAAACCTTTATTTCTTCCCTCCTGTAGCTGTTAAGAATAGTTTGCCCCATTTCGCATTTGTCCCACCTTATTTTATTATTAAAATATTTTAATGCTGCTTCCTACTATCTCAATATAACCCCAAAGGATTCACAAAAAGTTAATTAATTCCCCTGGCTAAGTTGAGTGTTTAAATGCCATACCAAGTATTCCTGTCACCCCCCATTCCCCTATTTTAGACCAGAACCATAGTACAGTTTTCTCACTGATCATCTATTAAGCTTCTGCTCTTTCAATGCAGCCTCACTTCCAAACCTGATCATGTTTCCTCTGAAGACTAAGACCTTACTGTCCCTAAGATCTTGGATATGGGAATACATGGGAAAGCTACCCATGTGGAGCTATTCATGGTATATCTGAAAGACCCCCTTAAATAACTCCACATGAAGAAATAGCCTATTAGCATGTGTAAGGAATTAAATTTAGGGTTTGACTAAATATGTGAGAATTCTAAAATAATATGGTGGTCATTGACTTAAAATATTATACTTTGAGTCAAAATGATTTTAATAGCTTTTATTTACAAAAAGGTAGAAAGAGTAAAAGTAGAAAAATGCAAAAAGTGGGTAGAGAAGATGTCTAGCCTCTCACACTAAATTTTTCTCTAGTGCTCAGCTCAACCAGGCAGGGCTTGTTAACCCTTGATCTGAGGACCTGATGTTCCACCCACAAGGCCTCCTCAAAGAACAGAAGGCCTCTCCTGAAATAATATCTCCAGGAGCCAGAAAAAGAAGGCCAGCCACTCACTCACCCAAGAAACAGCCCAAGAGCCAAGGTTCCAAGTCAAAGCCAAGGTCCAAGTCCAAAGTCACCTCAGAGAGGCAAGTCACCAGCCAAACTCAAGCTGAAGAAATTCAGGACTTTTTATAGTCCTTTCCTGTCCCTTCCCCTCTTCACAGGGATCAATCACAGCTTCCAAATTGCCAAGCACTGCCCTGGGCAGGGGGGCGAGGAGAGGGGGGGACAGCTGTGGGATCCACCTCTCATCCTCTGAAGGTGTCAACTCTCATCAAAGGATTCAAAAGTTTGTGATTGATTGTGTTAAATGGGTGGAGCTCTCCAAGTAAGTGACTTATAAATTCTCTTACTTGATAAAAAAAAGTGTTAAGTAGGGATATATTAGATTGATTAACTCAAAATAGAAAGAGAATAAAAAAAGAAGAAAAATGGAAGGAAGAAGGGGTTCCTAAGCCCCGACAGACAGATTTTTTTCAGTATGGGCTTTTAACCACTTGCCAATTACACCTCTCATCACCCAACTCTCTACCCAGCAGCTCAGTAGGACACTTCCTTCCTCCCCTGTCTGAGGTAAGTGGGAACAAAGGGGTAGGGATTGGATGGGCAATGCTGAAACTTTACTCTCTTTGTAACTGGCTCAGAGAGGGAAAATGAGTATATTCAGTGGGACTTAAAATTCTATGTTACACTACAGAGAATTGGAAGGAGAACAAGACAAGGGAAGTAGGTGTAATAAAAGGAAGGGAGAACTGGGAGGGTGACAGAAAGCAAAATACTGGTGAAAAGGAATAGAGTGAAAGGGAATGGAGCAGGATCTAAAGGGGATAATAAGATGGAGGACAATACACAGTAATCATAATGCTTAATGTGAATGGGATGAACTCACCCATTAAACAGAAACAGATAGCAAAGTATATTATAAACCAGTTATGTTGTTTATAAGAAACACATTTGAAGCAGGTCAACACACACAGATTCAAGGTAAAAGGCTGGAGCAGAATATATTATGTATCATCTAAAGTAAAAAAAACAAAACAAAACAAAAAAAAAAAAAACAAAAAAAAACAAGAGTAGCAATCTTGATACCAAAGCCAAAATAAAAATTGATCTGATTAAAAGAGATAAGGAAGGAAATTACATTTTGTTAAAGGGTACTATAAACAATGAAGTAATATAATTACTAAACATCTATGCACCAAATGGCAGAGCATGTAGATTTCTAAAGGAAAAGTTGGAGAGGCTCAAGGAGGAAAGAAATAGTAAGACCATACTAGTGGGGGATCTTAACCTTCATCTCTCAGAAATAGATAAATAGAACCAAAAACAAATAAGAAAGAGGTAAGGGAAGTAAATGAAATGCTAGAAAAATTAGAGTTAATAGATATCTGGAAAAAACTGAACAGGGATAAAAAGGAATATACCTTCTTCTCAGCAGTACATGGTACATATACAAAGATCAAACATGTACTAGGGCATAGAAATATTGGAAACAAATGCAGAAAAGCAGAAATAATAAATGTCACTTTTTCAGATCATAATGTATTAAAAATTATAATTAAAAAGGGTCCATGGAAAGGCAAATTTAATATTAATTGAAACTAAATAATCTAATTCTTCAAAACAGGTGGGTCAAAGAAGAAATCATAGAACCAATTACAGACTTCATTAAGGAGAATAACAATGAGGAGACATCATATCAAAATCTATGCAATATAGCAAAAGCAGTACTCAGGGGAAAATTTATATTCCTGAGTGCCTATACCAACAAAATAGTATAATATTTTTTTTTTGTTTTTTGTTTTTTTTTAAACCCTTGTACTTTGGTGTATTGTCTCATAGGTGGAAGATTGGTAAGGGTGGGCAATGGGGGTCAAGTGACTTGCCCAGGGTCACACAGCTGGCTGAGGCCGGGTTTGAACCTAGGACCTCCTGTCTCTAGGTCTGACTCTCACTCCACTGAGCTACCCAGCTGCCCCAAAATAGTATAATATTTAAAATTAACATTCAATAACTCCAAGTATTATATTTTATAACATTTATTAATAATCATTTGAAGTAGAAGAAATAAAAGAACAAAAGTATGAAAGCCTAAGAAAATAACATGTGAATAAAATTCTCCTGCCTGGTACTCATCCAACTTTCCCAGCTATGATCATAGGAAAAGAGCACTAGGGCAGAGCTACACTCACAATATATCCTCCCTATGTTAGTACTTAATGTGAGAAGGAACATGGGAAGCTGGGATTTAGAGTCCTGGGGAGCAAAATTCTAATTACACAATAGAGGGGGTGGAGATCAATGAATTGGGCTTGCA
This sequence comes from Gracilinanus agilis, assembly GCF_016433145.1. Lineage (NCBI taxonomy): Eukaryota > Metazoa > Chordata > Mammalia > Didelphimorphia > Didelphidae > Gracilinanus > Gracilinanus agilis. The sequence goes on from NC_058132.1 coordinate 538,693,613, forward strand.
ATTTAAAAAATTAGAAAAAGAACAAATTAAAAATCCCCAGATAAAAACTAAATTGGAAATCCTAAAAATTAAAGTAGAATTTAATCAAATTTAAAGTACAAGAATTATTGAACTAATGAACAAGAGTAGGATATGGTACTTTGCAAAAGCAAATAAAATAGATAAAGCACTAATCAATCTAATAAAAAAAAAGAAAGAAGAAATTCCAATTAACAGTATCAAAGATGAAAGGGTACCAGATATTAAACTGTACTATAAAGTAGCAGTCATCAAAACGGTAGCTGGCTAAGAGACAGAAGGGTGGATCAGTGGAATAGACTTGGGGTAAGTGACATCAGCAAGACAGTGTATGATAAACCCAACTTTTGGGACATGAATGCACTATTTGACAAAAACTTTTGGGAAATTTGGAAAACAATATGGGAGACATTAGGTTTAGATCAACATCTCACACCCTACACCAAGATAAATTCAAAATGGGTGAAAGACTTGAATATAAAGAGGGAAACTATAAATAAGTTAAGTGAACACAGAATAGTTTACTTGTCAAATCTCTGGGAAAGGAAAGATTTTAAAACCAAGCAAGAGTTAGAGAAAATTACAAAATGTAAATTAAATGGTTTTGATTATATAAAACTAAAAAAGCTTTTGTACAAACCAAAACAATGCAGCCAAGATCAGAAGGGAAACAACAAATTAGGAAAAAATCTTTATAACAAAAAAACTCTGACAGGTGTCTAATTACTGAAATATACAAGGAGTTAAACTAATTGTATAAAAAATTCAAGCCATTCCCCAACTGATAAATGGGCAAGAGACATGAATAAGTAATTTTCAGATAAAGAAATCAAAAGTATCAATAAGCACATGAGAAAGTGTTCTAAATCTCTAGTAATTAGAGAAATGCAAATCAAAACAACTCTGAGATATCACCTCACACCTAGCAGATTGGCTAAAATGAAAGAAGGGGAGAGTAATGAATGTGCGGGGAGGATCTGGGGCGGGGGTGAAGGGGCAAGTAAGAGCATGAATTATGTAACCATGTTAACTTTTCTAAAAAATAAATATCAATAAATGTTTAAAAAAAAGACAAAAGGGGCAATCTCACCTCTAATGAAGAGGAAATTAAGGCAATTATTAAGAACTACTTTGCTCAATTATATGGCAATAAATATGACAATTTAGGTGAAATGGGTGAATATTTACAAAAATATAAATTGACCAGATTAACAAAAAAGGAAATGGAATTCTTAAACAATCACATTTCAGAAAAAAAGAAACTAAATAGGCCATCTTATAGCAGTAAATCAAGGATGGTTTAATATTAGGAAAATTGTCCATAAAATTGAACGTATCACTAATCAAACCAACAGAAATCACATGTTTCTTTCAATAGATGCAGAAAAAGGCTTTAACAAAATACAACACACATTCCTATTGAAAACACTAGAAAGTATAGGAATAGAAGAGTCATTCTTCAAAATTATAAACATATAATTAAAACCATCAGCAAGCATCATCTGCAATGGGAACAAGTTAGAAGCCTTCCCAATAAGATCAGGAGTGAAGCAAGGATGCCATTTTCACCTCTTTTATTCAATACTGTATTAGAAATGCTAGCAGTAACAATTAGAGAAGAAAATGTCTTCTTTGTTATACCTATTTATATCTGTAATGTGAGAAATTTTGTCCAGAACAATGTTAAACAATTTTAATCAACTCTTTTGAAATAATATTTTTCTATTGATGAGCATAGAAAAATGTATAAAATGATGTATTCTTAAATTATAATGCATTCAATGAATTTTTCCATAATTATTCCTCATTCCTTTTGAAAGCAATATCTCTTTTTTTTTTTTTTTTTTTTTTTTACCCTTGTACTTCAGTGTATTGACTTTTAGGTGGAAGATTGGTAAGGGTGGACAATGGGGGTCAAGTGACTTGCCCAGGGACACACAGCTGGGAAGTGGCTGAGGCCGGGTTTGAACCTAGGACCTCCTGTCTCTAGGCCTGACTCTCACTCCACTGAGCTACCCAGCTGCCCCCAGCAATATCTCTTTTATATGCTATAGTGATTCATTATTTGTGCATCTCAAATTTTTAAAAATGTCATCTGTGTGAATTAAAATCTGAAGAACAAATGAAACATTTCAGTAATGATTTCAGGAAGATATATCCAATGGGATCTTAGCTACTAACTCCCATTAGAAATATTTAAATTTTTCTATGAAATTAGATAAGCATTTAACTGCTTGCTAAAACTGACTGCAGAATTGTTGAGATCAAACTATGTTCACATAAGAGACATTATGAGACTCTAGACCAACTTAACCTCCTTTTTAGCAAGCAAATGTAATATGTGAAAGTGATGAGGCAATAAAATGATTTCTATGTAAGAAAACTAGGTTGAAGTGAGGCATAAAAAACATGAATCCATTTAAGTTGCTTGTCTCCATAAACTGGATTTCTTATAGTGGCAGCTCCCAATTTCTTATTGGAGAAATTGTCATCTAAAAATATTGAAAATGCACAATACCAAGTCAGGTTCAGAATATAGCAAAATAAATTAAGAATTTCTATTCAGTAGAATTCAAATTTTCTTGAGCTCTCTGGCTAATTAGGATATTCAAGGTTTATTTGAAACACTTTTATTGTTTTGTTTTGTTTTTGTGAGACTTTTGTTGTTGTTAAGCTAAAGGTATCCATTTTGCTAACATGATGTAAATAACATCATAATAGGATATTATATATCATGTATATAAGCAAATATATATACTAAAATTGCATATATTAAATTGAAATATATATGTTTTATGAGATACTTTATATATGTGTGTTTATATATATGTGTGTTTATATATATGTGTGTGTATATATATATATATATACTTATATATATTCTTTTGTCAAACAGAAGGGTATTTTGGAGAGGCATGGGATTTTAGGCTGTTACAGACACACAAACACACAGACAATTTTCAGAGAAGAAATAAAAGCCATATATAGGTATATTAAAATGCTTTAAATCAATATTCATTAGAGAAACTCAAACAAAAACACTTCTGTAAAACCATTACAAAACACTTCTCACACAAATAAAGTCAGATCTAAACAATTAAAAAATGCTCATGGGTAGATAGAGCCAATATAATGAAAATGACAGTTCTAATTAAATTATTTACTTATTTAGTGCCATAATCATCAAACTACTAAAAAACATTTTATTGAACTAGAAAAAAACAATAAAATGAATTTGAAAAGACAAAAGATCAAGAATATCAAATGAATTAATGAAAAACAATGTGAAGGAAGGTGTCCTAGCCATAACAGATCTCAAACTGCCCTATAAAGTAGTAATCATGAAAAGAATCTAGTACTGGCTTAGAAATAGAATGGTGGCTCAATGGAATAGAATTAATAGGGGTAAATAACCTTAGCAATCTAGTGTTTGATAAAGCCAAAGATTCCAGTTTTTGGATTAAGAAATTCCAATCTAGTAAAAACTTCTCAGAAAGCTAGCAAATAGTATTCCTTTATTGCTATTGTTAGTATTTCTACTACCTAGGAATCCTTGTTTTACATGTAATATAAATAGGAAGTCTTCTAGCTTCTCCTTATTAAAATAATACTTACTGTTGGTTTTAGGAAAATACTTTGTATCATGTAAAGAAAAAATCCATTTATTCCTCTTCGTTTTCAGTGTTTTTTCATTGGAATGAGTATTCTGTTTTGTCAAAGGCTTTTTCTATTTCTATTGATATAATCATATGGTTTTTATTACTTGTTATTGATATTATTTATTATATTGAAAGTTTTTCTCATATTAAACCATCCCGTCACTTCTGGTATAATCTTATTTGGTCACAGGATAGTTATAATCTCCTATTTTGCTTAGGATTTTTACATCCATATTCATTAAAGGAATTAGTCTATAATTTTCTTTCTGTATATTTGTTCTTTCTTTAGATATCAGAACCATATGTGATTTGTAAAAAGGTCTTGTAAAATTCCTTCTTTACCTAATACTGCAAAAAATTTATTTAATATTTGAATTAGTTTATTCTTATATGTTTGGTAGAATTCCCTTCTAAATCCATATGGTACTGGAGGTAGCTGAGTAGCTCAGTGGATTGAGAGCCAGGCCTACAGATGGGATGTCCTATGTTCAAATCTGAACTCCATAACTTCCCAGCTGTGTAGCCCTGGGCAAGTCACTTAACCCCTATTGCCTAATCCTTACCATCTTCTGCCTTGGAGCCAATACACAGTATTGACTTTAAGATGGAAGGTAAGGGTTGTGTTTTTTTTATTATTATTAACAATAAATAAAAAATAAATCCATATGGTCCTGAGGCTTTTTTTTTCTTAGAAACTTCATTTATGTTATTGTCAATAGTTTTGCAAGTAGCTAATTGTGCAAACTATAGTAAGATGGGGGGGGGTCAGATTTTAGAATCCTAGAGCAGGCATGAGGTAGTGGAAGGACCTTTGGAGCACCCCTATAAATAGGAGGTCATCCCCAAGCAAACTGACTCAGTTGTGAGTTAGGTGGGTGGAAAGAGTGGAAAGGGAAAAGGTCTCCATTTGAACCTAGAAGCTTCACCAAAGATTTGTGTCAGCTGATCTCCATTAAGATCCAGCTACTTAGGTCTACTGTCATATCCTGCAATCTACAGTATAGTTTATCATCATCATCAACAATATAATCAACAAATTCATTTCAGAAGAAACATCAATTATTTATTATCAGCCAAGCTTAGCTAGCTTTGACATCCTGCAACTGAACTAGACCAAGACTAAAAAACCAGCCAGAGTGGCAGAATTCCTTCGGAGGTTTTTGTTTTGTTTTGTTTTGTTTTTCCCCCCAAGAGAACTACCTAGGGGCAGCTGAGTAGCTCAGTGGATTGAGAGTCAGGCTTAGAGATGGGAGGTCCTAGGTTCAAATCCGGCCTCAGACACTTCCCAGTTGTGTGACCCTGGGCAAGTCACTTGACCCCCATTGCCCACCCTTACCACCTTCCACCTAGGAGCCAATACACAGAAGTTAGAGGTTTAAAAAAACCAAAACCAAGAGAACTGCCTATCTTTCATTTAGTTTTAGGTTTATTTTAACCTTAAAACCTTTATCCTCACCCATTTTTCCTCAATCCCTAATCCATCAAGATATTCCCCATATCAATTGATTAAATTAGTTACCTATTATTTGAATTCTGTTTACTGGCCTAGTCCATGATCTTCAAGAATTCACTCAGTGTCTGCCTATTGACCTTCCCCACACTCCCACCAGCAATCCCCACCTTCTGGAAAATGCTGTCCAGCTGCTGATATAGAAGCATCCTGAGAAAATAATCCCTACACTTATACAAGTTATTTTTTCTAAAATGAGTTTATTTGGGCATGGTATTTTTTTCTCTGATAGTCTAAGGAGCCTATTTTTTTTTTGTAAAAATACTTCTATTATTTTCAATGTTAATTTTTTTTCATAAAATTGAGCACAACAACTAATAATTACTTTAATTTCATTTTCATTGCTGGTATATTCACCCTTTTCATCTTTAAAGATACTGATTTAGCATTCTTCTCTTTTTTAGTATCATATTAACAATTGGTTTACCAATTTTGTTGATTATTTAATAAAACAAACTCCTATATTTATCTACTCATTCAATAGCTTATTACATTCAATTTCATTGATCTCAAAATTTGGTCTTTAGTTGGGAATATTTAATTTTTTTCCCTATTTTTTGATTGTATTCCTAATTCATTGATTTTTTCTTTCTCTCTTTTTTAATATAAGAATTTAGAGATATACATTTTCCTCTACTGTTTTTTGCTTTATCACATATGTTTTGGTACATCATCTCATTCCCTTTAACGAGATTATTTATTATTTCAAAAATAACTCCTTCATTCTTTACAATTAAGTTATTTAGTCTCTAATTTATTTTTACTTTTTGTTTTTGTGGTATTTTAATATATATAATTTTATTATATTTTTGTCTGAGAAAGATGCGTCTAATATTTTTTTTTATTTTTCTACATTTAACTACAATACTTTTGTGCCACAATATATGGTCGATTTTTATAAAGGTGCTATATACTGCTGACAAGGTGTACTCTTTTCTGTTCTCATTTAATCCTCTCCAGATAGCTATTATATTCAACCAATCTAAGGTTCTAGTCATTTTCTTTATTTCCTTCTTATTTGGGGGAGTTGTGGTTATATTTATCTAGTTCCAAAAGGGGGAGGTTAAAGTTTCCTACTATTATGGTTTTGTTATCTATTTCTGACTGTAACTCATTTAATTTTTCCTTTAAAATGTGTATACTAAAACATTTGGTGTATATAGGTTTAATATTGATGTGCTTCATTATCTATCATAGCTTTTAACATAGTATAGTTTCCCTGTTTATCTCTTTCTATTATATTTACTTTAGTTTTAAATTTTTTCAGAGATCATGATTGATACCTGCTTTCTTTGGATAATCTGAGGCATAGTATATTCTGTTCTAGCTTTTTATTTTCCATGTGTCTCTTATTTTTAAGTGTATTTCTTATAGAAATATATTGGTGTTGGGTTTTTTTTTTTCATCCATCCTACTCTCCATTTTTGTTTCATAAGTGAATTCTTCCCATTCCCATTCAATGTTATAAATATTAATTGTGTATTTTGCTCCATTCTGGCTTTTTTCCCCTCAATATATCATTCTCTTCCTTTTTTTTGCTCTATCCCTACTTAGATTTCCAATTTCTTGTTCTCTCTCCCCAATTTGCATTCCGTCTCAGAAATGTTCCCTTATCCACTTCCTTTGCTCTTCTAGTTTCACATTGTACCACTTTTCTAAAGATTCCTCCCTTGTCCCTTCCCCATTATCTTTTAGTATTTATTCCAACTGTCGTTCCCAAAGTCCCTTCCTTATCTCCCCAGGTGTGCCCTTCTAATTTTTGATATGGGTTAGCTACTAAAAATTCCTCTTGTCCTAAAGTCCTTACCTTATCCCTCACCTCACCATCTATTTCTTGATATGTACTCCTAGGTATTCCTCCCTTTTCTCATTCCTTTGTCCTCTTTTCTCTTAATACTCTTGGTTTTCTTAGTCCCTCAGTCCCTTACTGGACTCTTGGTTCCTCTCATCCTATGTAAATCCTTCCCTTATCTCATCCCCCTTCCCTCCTGTTTCTCTGTACTTGAAGAAGATTTTTACTTTTGCAATTGTGTTTATTTTGTTATATTTTCCTGGTCAATTTTAGTTCTTAATAAATTATTTTTCCTATGAATTTCTGGACCTCTATTTCCTTTTAGGTGATATTTCTTTCCTAATTCTCTTGGTTTTCTTGTACAGATCTTAACTGTCTTGGGCAAAACAATTCTATCTATTGTTGACTAACTTTGGTGTTAACACAGAGTACTTGGTATACTGAAAAGGTTTCAAGAAGTGGTTACCATACAATGAGGATTTAATAAAGACTATTTGATTTTATATATATATATATATGTACATATATATATATACACAAACACACATGTATGATTTTATATTTATTTATTTTTGTTGATTCTTTAAATACTTGCATATATACTTGTCTTCAAAGTTAGAATGTAAGATTCCTTTCATTAGGAATTATTTGAGAATGCTTCTCTCAATAGCTGGCACATTCTTATTCATTGATTAATTATGTTCAACGTATATAACCTATTTCAGGAATACACTTTTTCCATACTTTTTCCCTTTTCTCTTTCCCTTTTCTCTCCTTTTCTCAAAAATCCCCAAATAGCATTTGGTTCAGTGGTATAGACAAAAACATAAGGCAGCTCAGAAATCTAGAGGGCAACTAATGTCATACCACCAAAAAGAATGAATTGAATCAAATAAAAATAGTATAGCACTTAATGCATGTTTATTTCTACATTGTTGATTAGGAGCTGAAAAATACTTGGCATATAAATATTACAAAAAAAAGATAGAATAACCTAATAAAGTTGTAGCCCATTTATGAAATAGTCAGGCTTTCAATGTTTAGTAATAGCATGACCTAATTTTTATCCTGCAAGGTTAATAGGAACATAAGTTAAAGCTGGAATCCAGCTAATCAGCACTATGGTTCATTACTTTGTTTCTGGAGCAGTTCAGATTTTTCCACTAAATTTGAAATGTACTGGATTGATGACATGCAGAAAATTTAAAGATGTATTTAGCTCTTCTGGTGGTCAAACGGGAAATGCAAATAAGTATCATAATTATTAGTAAATATACTTTTACATGAATGATGTTGTTAAATTTGGGATTAATTCAATGGCATATAAATTATAATTAAGCAGCAAAATTCCTACTTAAAAAGATGAGTGTAATTTTAATTATGTTAAAATCAGTTTCATTATAACTCACAGAAACTATTTGTATGACTATCCATTTAATGGTTGGCACATGGTAAATGAGAGACAAACTTACTAAAAATGATTATTTTAAAACAAAATAAAACAACAAAAAACTTCTGATACTAAAATATTTTGGTATACTAGCTACAAGGAAAAGAATGAAAATTTGAAAATAGTTCTTAATTTTAAAATGAGGAGATAAATGAGATCATAAAATATGTTCACAAAACCATTTTATATACATTAGAAATTCATATTTTTTTAATTTTGCACTAATTGAAAAGAATTGTATAAGCAGACAAACCTATATCTGAAAAACCTACTCATCAGACTCAGCTCCTACTAGAAAGCTCATGTATCTTATGTTACCAAGGCTTCTATAATACATAAGATATACAAATAAGAGACATAAATATCACACTTTCTCCTTTGAGTGCCTAAAATAGACCATTAAGACAAATTTTGATACTACCAAAAGGAATAGCACATGAGTGAATTTAGGGTAAAGGAGAGGTATATTTGGCTATTATGACTTTGAGGGAAAATTATAGGGCACATGTGATTAATCTATGAAGCTTTTAGTCATCATCAACCTATCAGTTTCACTGAAGGGCTAGCAAAAACAGCAGTTATTTGGCTAATGTAGAAATTAAATGTTAATGGCTTAACTAAAACATATGAAAATTATAAATAATATGGTAGTTGCTGATTCAAAGTATTATTGCTCACAGTCAAAATGACTTTTAATAGTTTTTAATTACAAAAGAAGTGGAAAGAGTGAAAGTAGAGAAATACTGAAAAGCAGAGTAAATATTTCTCAGGTGTTCAACTCAGCAAGGACTTGTTTACCTTCAGCAGGAAATAAACTCTCTCCAGAAGACAGGAAAGGAAAGCCAGCTATTCACTCACCCAAGTTCCCTCTAATAGGTAGGTCAAGATGATTATTCAAGCTGAAGAGGACTCTTGAAGCTCACTTCCTTCTTGAAGTCCAACTCCTTCTTAAAAAAGACTTTCCTTGCTCCAGAAATTCAGGGCCTTTTTATAGTGACTTCTTATCCCTTCCCCTTTTCACAAGGGCCAATCACAGCTTCCAAATTGCCCAGCACTGCCCAGGGGACAATGTGGGTGGGAACCACTTCTTACCTTCCAGAGAGGTATGAATTCTCTTTTCCTGATCTGATTAAATTGAAATGGTGGAGAGCTCCTCCACCTAGTGCCAAGTAGGGTGTTTAAGCTTTTGTTGATTCAATTCTAAGGTAGACAAAGGAGAGTTGATCCTGTCTTCACAGTCTGGTGAGGTACTAAGTAGGGGTACTTAAGTTATTGCTAATCAAAGTGTTAACTCAAAATAGATAAAGGGAATAAAGGACTCCCTTTCACAAGTGTAAACTCAAAGAGAACAAAAAAAAATTTCCTTTTACACTAAGTATCTGATGAGGTTACTGCTCATAATTATGGGACTATATTATCTGGGGGGAATTAATAGTAGTACATTAGTAATATAGTAGATAACTCAATGAAGCAAAAGGGAGCACTAACTGAAACAAAAGATCATAGTGGCAATTTCAAAACTAACACATAAAAAGCTGTTTTAATCAGTTGATCTACAAAACTGAAATCAGTCCCTCTAATTCTTCTAATCCTCTATAACTCTCTCTCTAAATACCAGAATTCAAGATTCTCTTTATAATCCTTGCCCATCCCTACCACTTCCCCCTAGTCAATTAGAGAATCTTTTCTGTGTCTTGTTTTATGTACAAAAATTCCTGGCTGTTGTTGATCTGAGAAAGGAGAGATAAAACTATTTTTGGACACAGATGTGAGAAGGACATTGGGGAGTGATAGTATAAATAGATGAGAGTGGAGGTACAGGTTGGCAAGTGAATGAGCAAATGAAATCTGGATTAAGATAGATAACCTCTTACTGAAGAGCAAGGATACATCTATTTTAAACAGAAGGAAGGTGGAGAGTTTGAATAATTATTCAGAACTTCTGAAAAGTGCAAAAAGCAAGCTTAGAGACTAACTAGATGGCTTCAATCTTCTCAGTAATAATAAGAGGTCAAATACTTATAAATACTGAAGCAATGGTTGATGAAAGAATAGAGTGGACATAGAAAAACAGGAAATAAACTACAGGGGAGAAAGGTGTGTATTTTGCATGATGATTCTTAGTTACAGGGATTAAAGAAACAAAAGTTTGAGAGAACAGAAGTTTTCATTGCAGTAGGGTACATAATAAGGAGGCATGTAGTTACTTTAAAAAATTCATTCCCATTAAAGTTGCTTTAAAAAAATTAACTTGCTTGGTAGTTCATCCACACCTATTCAATTTCATTTCATAACAGTAATAATAAACTAGTAGATAAGAAGAATGCATTCTGTATATATATATATAATTTTGTAACACTGCTCTGTACAGACACATTTAACCATATAGTTTGAAAACTTTTTGAAGAAAGAGATACTATCTTACTCTTATTAAAGTCTCTGTCACAAATGGCACAGCTCTTTGTATCCATTTTTAAATCTTTTTTTGTTATTTTTGAGGCTTCCTTAAAAGTTCCCATGGCCACCTCTGCCACTCTGCCATGTTATACATCAGTAATTCCCAAAGTGGGCACCACTGCCCCCTGGTGGGTGCTGCAGTGATCCAGGGAAGCAGTGATGGCCATAGGTGCATTTATCTTTCCTATTAATTGCTATTAAAATTTAAAAAAAATTAATTTCCAGGGCCTCTAAGTAATATTTTTTTCTGGAAAGGGGGCAGTAGGCCAAAAACGTTTGGGAACCACTGTTATACATGTTCTCTTTCTCTATTTCCACTACTTCATCTCTGTTACAAGTTTTTCTTTCCAATTGCCAGGCTTATAATATTAACCTCTCTTTTACATTTTTCTAGATTTTCATGGAGTCAGAAAGTCATGGATTGAAATGCTTTCTCAGGTTTAGTTAAATGATTCTAGTTACTTGCCTCCTCTTTTCCTAAGTTCATCAGTAAAATGAGGGAATTAGGTTAAATACTCTAAATTTTCTTCTACTTGTTAGTCTATGATTCTATGACCATTTTGTTTCACTATGTCATCATACTTCTAAAAACTGCTAAATAGTTCCATATTGCCCTCTGACTAAAGTTCAAACAACCTGGGTTTAAAGATACAGAATGTTATGTCCTACTACTTTTATAGCCTTTTCATTCCATTACTCTCTTTGTGGTATTTATTTTAAACAAACTGGAATGCTTGCTCTCTGCCTATACATAAAGTTTCAGTGGCTTTGTCCCTTTTTTGAAATACTTAGAATATTACAAACTTACCTGCTGGGCCTATTCTAGTTATTAGACACTAAATAGTATAACATCTCCTCCAGAAAGTACTCCTTGATCCATTTCAAAACCCATCTCTTTGCCTTCAGCCCTCACATACAATTTTGAATACATTTCTCAAACAATTATGTCATTTTATTTTCATATTTACAAGCACACATTTTTCTAACTAAGATTTATATATCTCTAGTAGTTCTAGAAAAAAGAGATTTTGAGGATAGTGGAATAGAATCCAGGAAAGCTTGAACCACTCAAATACTTTCCAACCAAACTTAAAATAGTGCTTCAAAACGAATACTGGAGTTACAAAATCCAAAAGGGGGTCGAGTAAAGCAACTTTTCTGCAGAAAACAACTTGAAAGGCAGGCGGGGAGGGTCTACTTCACTAGGAGTAGAGAATACCACAGAAAGACCCCCACCAAGGAATTATGGTACAGGCCAATAGTAAGACCTCATCAACCCACATCTTCTGTTCCATGTTTTGGGCACAAGACAACATCAAGACCCTGAGACCCTGCCAAAGTCACAGCACGATAACCCTATGCACAGCTTTCAAGTTCCAAGCCCCAGTCCAAGACTGCAGTGAGGACTTGAACTCTAGTGCAAAGCAGTTAGCCCAGTAGATCAGGCCTATGGAAGACCAGAGCAAGGCTCAGATCCCCTACCAAAACTCGAGGCTAAATCATGAGCCTCAGGGAAAGGCAGTCCACAGTGTCCTCAATCTGATCAAGGTCAAAGACCCAAAACCCCTGCCAAAACATGAATTCTGCAAGCCATCAGCAGTCCCAGGGGGTGACTGAATCAGTAGTGGGAGATGGCTGTTAGAGCTCTCAATCCACAGGCCATCATACCAACTTACAAAACCTGTAGCAGCAAGAAAAAAACTGAAGCTTAAGAGAGTATCCCTTCTACTCTGAGAACAGATCCCACCTTTAAGATAAGAGTAAAAGTCAGGAAAAAGGTTGATAAAATGAGGAAACATAGGAAAAAAAAACATTGCTATAAAACAATTTTATGAAGAAAAAGAATATGAAGGCACAGACTCAGAAAGGGACACAGAAGCAAAGCAGCTACACACACAACTTCAAAGAAAATTATGAATTGGTCTCATGTTTTAGAAGAGCTCAAAAATGATTTCCAAAATCACTTAAGAAAAGCAGGGGAAAATGGGGAAGAAAGATGAAAACAATGAAAGAAGAAAAAGGGATGAACGATTGTGGTAAATGAATGTCATGGAATACTAAACAAGATGATTTCAGAAAAAGTTCAAAAGATCTAATTGAAATGACTCAGAGTGAAACAAGAAGACCCTGGAGAAAACTATAGCTCAGTGATACAATGATGTGGTACAATTCTGAAGTTATGACAAAGAAGGTTAAATTGACCTCTGGAGAAAGAACTATTGTATTTGGAATGTAGATCAAATATTTTTCAATTTTTCAAATATTTAAAATTAATCTGTTAATAATTTTATTGCATTGTTTGGGGTTTGTATGAGTGTATCTCCTACAGCAATGGTTAATATGGTAATACGTTATACATGATATATATGTATAATCTATATCAAACTGATTACCATTTTCAAAAGTGGGGGAGGGTGGGGAGGGAGGGAAAAAATTGTATCTTATAATTTTCTAAAATGCATGTTGGAAATTGTTATTACATATAATTGGAAAAATAAAATATCTTTGGATAAAGTAACAAGAGATATACTAAATGGAACTTAATTCATAGCAGTGAAAAGCATATCCATAATGTGTTGATTAATGTAGTTTTCATATTAGAAACTTTTGGTTGGACTCAAGGTTATTGGAACATTGTATCAACTCATTTTCTACAGCGGAGCTCTTTCAGTCCCTAGTGGCTTCTAATAAAAGTAGTAGTCTTCCCTTTCTTATACTCTTTGGATATTTAAACTATCCTGGGGCTTTGAAGAAAAATTTGTTATAGCTTCAATTTTGGCAAATATCTATAGTCTCCCTGCCAAAATATAAGAATAGTATGTTAATAAATAAGTAGCTATTACTACAAAAATATTTATAGCAGATTTTTTGTGGTGGCAAAGAACTGGAAACTGAAGGGATTCACATCATTTGGGGAATGGATGAACAAATTGTATTATATGATTGTAATGGAATACTATTTTGTCATCATAAAATAACCTGGAAAGATTTATATGAAGGGATACAAAATGAGTGAGTGAAAACAGGCAAATATTGTACATAGTAACAGCAATAAACAATGGAAAACTGAAGAGGTTAATTATTATCATCAATGCAAGGATCCAGGAAAACTGCAAGGGACTCCTGACAAAAAATGGCTATCCAATGCAACTGATGATGTCTGAACACAGACTGAAGAATTCCATTCTCCACTTCATCTCCTCCATGAATTTTTCTCTACCGTAATTAATATATATCTTCTTTCACAAAATGATTACTATGGAAATATGTATTGTATAATTGTACAACATACAACAATTGTATCATGTGTACAGCATATATGATATTACTTGCCATCTTGGGGAGGAAAAAAGGGTGGGAAAGAGGATGAGAACATGGATCACGAAATGTCAGAAAATTTATGTAACCTGGAAAAAAATTAAGGAAAACTTATTAAAATGAAAAAAGAAAGTTAATCAATATATGTGAGAGAAAAATCCCCCTACCCCCTTACATGAAATTTAGATTGTAATGTTATCAGTAATTTTGAGATAATCATAATTGTAATTCTAAGATAGTTAACATGTCATGATTTTAGTAGGCTTTTGTGAATATTCTGGTAGAAGTATAAGGTTTTGCATTAAGGAAATAACTGCTATTACATAGTTCAGTCCCACCATTCAAAGTTGCTATATCAGGTACCCTAACTTGTGATCCATTATAAGTCAGTATGTCAGACCTTTGGTTCAAAACTTGGTACCAGTCAATACCATCCTCTCTTTTCTTATACATCATCAACCCAGGTATATCTGTTTCCCCTTGTCTGTCAAATGATTCTTAAGTAATGATCAAATGACTTCATCTACCCATGAGAAGTATTTCCTGATTACTTCAACCAATCCACATCTCTCTATTTTTGTCACTGACCTATTTTTGGACTGATATAGAAGTGACATAATTCTTTGGGGTACAAAAGAAGGTCTCTCACAGTGCTCAGGGTCCTGGTCATGATGAGGGTTCCAACTTTGTTGTGGGACTGGCTATCCCATAATAAACTTATCTTTCTTTATGACTTGTATATTTTGCTTATCATTTGCATACCTGTGGTTAGAAAAAATTACACATGTGTATTAATGGGTCAGGTATTTATTCCCTAACCATAAAATAAATGCTAAAGTATAAAAGAAATCACAATTACACATTGGAAGTACAATTTAAGATTGAAACCAATAACAATTTATAATGATTATTATACTCTCAAGATAGTGATATTTAAGACTCATGAGAATACTAAGGCCTACTAAGTAAGGCCTTTTACTAAGCGAGTAAAAATAAATTTTGAATTTATCCTTGAATCTTCATTATCCAAACTTCCTGTCCATATCTTTTAGCAACACAGGCCTGGCTTGGGTGAATTCACTTGTTAGTAGTTGTCTTCTCCAAGAACGTTGGAGCCCCTGTCATAGACAGTTCTCCTTAATGCCAGTAATCTCTAATCAAAAATGACCTAGGACCTCTGAAAGTCACAAAGTCCCTTCCAAGAATGGAACTAAATTGAGATAAGTACTTATTTACCTAAGATCAATGAAGACAAAAGGCAAAAGAGGCAGCTCCAAATCCAAATCAAGTTTGCCAAGGTAGGGGAGCATCTCAAAATAGTCCTAACACTACTTGAAGCAGGAAAGAAAGAGAAAACTGAAATTTGATTCATTTCTTTTTAAATATCCATTAATGTAGAATGGTCCCCATAGTCAATTCAACTCCCACTACAAAATATTAATTGAATGGACTTCTTTAATAATGAAAAGGTATTATTTGCTTACCTACCATTTTATTTTACTAGACAAATAAAGAAGTTATGCTTACCAAATTTATGAATGTCAAAAAAGTAGGAAATTGGCAGATGCTTTAAATGGTAGGAAAAGGATTCAAAGAGAATCAAAAACAATGATAAAGTCAACAAGATAAAATTTTGTAGTATCTCACACAAAAGACATTTATTGAGCTATATTGAGTGTAAAATCTTGCACTTAGATTAAAGAAACTAATTGGACATATTGAATGCAACATGACCCACAAGAAAAATCAAGGTACATGATTCAGAGGTCAGGTTTTTGATACTCTCTAGTATGCTTTCTATCTGTATGACCTTGGGCCCTGAATTTTGGTTTCCTCTTCTGTAAAGTGAATGAGATAACATGTCAACTTCTGGTTTTCCTTCTAACTCTAGATCTAGTTCATCAAAATTATAATATGTTGTAGTCCAAAGGAAACATAAGGCTAAAGTAATGTTAGACTGCCAGATATATGGATAAATTATAGAAAATAATCATCCATTTTTAAATATTGCTAATTAGAACACAACTGGACTATTGTTTTCGGTTGTTGGGTCACATTTTAAGATGGATATTGATAATCTTGAAAATATTTACAGTAGGAAAAGTAGATTGGTGAAGGATACCATTTTAAAATAAGTTCAGAAATGATTCAAAACTATCCTAAAGGGCATATGATAAAAATTTTCATCTACTTCCAGATAAAAAGAATTGATAATCTAAACCCAAACTAGCACAATTTTTTTCACATTCTTCATTATTTTTTTTTCTAATTTAAGTTTCTACAAAGTGATTAATATGGGGAAATGTTTTGTATGGTGGCATATATAAAATCTCTATAAGATTATGAATCAGCAGCAGCATAGTCAAGGGGCAGGGGAGGGAGAGATAATTTGAGACTCAAAATTCTTTGAAAAATTTTAGAGATTGTTGTTACATGTAATTCAAGAAAATAAAATAAAATTTAAATAGAAAAAAGCTTAAATTCAGAATAACAAATTATCTTTTAATATAATATTCATGTAACGAAGACTTCACTTAATGGGCACATGAAGAAATATATTAAGCTTGGGGAAGAGAAATACAAAGGATTAAGCTACCAATCTTCTTCAAATATGTGCAGGGAAATAATATAGACAAGAAAGTAAAACTGGAACCAATAGGTGAAATGATAAAAGGAGGCAGATTTTCATTTAAAAATTAGAAAGGTTAACAATAAGAGTTGTCCATAACAGATAGAGCCTTAATTAGTAGCGGGTTCCTAGTCATAGAAATAATTTGAACAGAGGCTAAATGAGCAAATAGTGAAAGTTCTTCACAAAGGTCTTTATCATTAAGTGAATGGTTGGATTAAATGATACATAAATTCTCTTCCAATTAATGATTCTTTGTCTCAGATTTGTTGCTATCAATAGCTTTCTCAAGATGGTCAGAGGAAACAATGGGCTAGGATGGTGACAAAACTTAGAACCTATTAAAAAAGAGACAGATCTAAAATTTGAGAATGAGAAAGACATTTCTATATATTAAACGTTTTATATTCCTGAAGGTAGTTAAGTATCACAGTGAAATGTACCATAGAATTGGTGTAGGGAAGATTTATTATTCAAATCCTGCTTTAGATATTTTCTAGCTATGTTACCCTATGTAAGTCACTTCACCTCCATGTGCCTCAGTTTCATCTTCAGTACTGCATTGTTGTGAGAATAAAATAATATATTTTCAAAATGCTTTGCACACCCTAAGCGCTGTATAAAAGCTAGCTCTTGTTATTTTTGAATCCCACCTATTAAATATCAATTCTACAAAGTATAGGAAGGTTTATAAAATGGAATTTTTAAAAAGCTGCTGGAAAGGGCTCTTACAGAGATTATTTAGTTCAATACCTTTATTGTACACAAACTCTCCCCAATTGGTCAGTACTATAATACAAATCATCACATTTACTGCCTGGGCTATTCCACTACATTATGCTGCTTTTTCCCAGCAGTCTGAGGATTAGTTCCTGGGAATACCCCAAACTAGCAAATCTGACACTGGCAAATAGGAGCAGCCACACTGCTGAGGAAGAAGCCTGAAACCAAAGGGAGTGGGCGGGGCTCTGAGGCCAGAGAAAACGAAGGGGGCGCCCGAGAGCACTAGAGATTCGGAAAGACTGCCATGGCCTGGGAGTTTGGTGAGGCCGGGGGCTTCATGCTCCGGGAATTCCAGCCTGAGGATGCGGACGAGGTGCGGGAATTGTTCACTGAGGGCATGAGCGAATATGGACCAGCCCTGTGTACCCACGTGCTGCAGCAGCCTTGGGTGATGCTCACCCTGACCGGAGCCTTCCTGCTACTAGTGGCCAGCTCCCACTCCCTGCTGCTGCCGGTCCTCCTCCTGGCGCTGATGCTGGCGGCCAGCCACCTGGTGCTGGGCCAAGTCTGGGCTCTCTACATCCGGCGCTGTCTCTCCCAGGACCTAAAGGATATCGGAGAGGCCTACTCGCCGCTGCGCGGCGCCCGCTTCTGGGTGGCTGAGGCTGGGGGCCAGATTGTGGGGATGGTAGGAGCACGGCCCGCGGAAGGTCAAGGCGCCTCTGGTGTACTGGTGCTGAAACGCATGGTTGTGCGCCAAGACTACCGAGGCCGGGGCGTGGGCAAAGCCCTGGGACGGGCAGTGCTGGCCTTTGCTTGTGAGCAGGGCTGCTGTGCGGTGATGCTAATTACGCACCGGCTGCAGAAAGAAGCTCGGAACCTTTACCTCAGCCTTGGCTTCCGCCCAGAGGCACCACAGCCGCTTCCTACCTTTTGTGGACGCCTGGCAGCCTTTACACTCACCCGTTACCGCTATGACCTTGCCCCTGGGGACTAAGGCTCTATCAGCTGGGGACGACCTTGAACAAGAGGACTGTGTCTCCTAGGAAAGGAGAGAGCAGAGCTGGAACCCCTTCCTCTTTCTCTCTGCGAGGGATCCAGATCAAAGCGTCAATTAATTTCGGATTAACTGGCTTTGGGGTTTCAGGGGCAGAGTGTGTGTGTGTGTGTGTGTGTGTGAGTGTGTGTGTGTGTGTGTGTGTGTGTGTGTGTGTCCTAAACAAGTCATTTCAACTCCCTTGGGCAAAGTTTCTTGCTATGGGATTGTACTTTGTGATTTCTAAACCTTCTGAAAGTAATGAATCTACACTAAAGAGAGTAGAGATGTATATTATATTGCAGAATATATGGTGCCTCTCGTCCTATTTGTTAAATGTTCAATTTAGTTTTCTGGGTTCGAGTTGCTGATACAAATACATTTAGAAAGAAGAAGGATGTCCAAAAGATTTTTTTAACAAATACAACTACTTATTGCTTTCTTCCTTGGATTTTCTGAACCAATTTAGGAATTCATTAGTAATTCTCCTTCCCCTCCCCTCCCACTGTGAGACTAGTACTTACTGTTAATAAACTAACATTTCTGTTAAGGAGCGTAAACATATATGAGACAAAAGAAATTTCTGAAATTGTACTTGTATTGTTGATGAGCTCCCTGCCCCCAGGCCATCCTCCATTCTCCATCCTACTGGACTGCAGCATTACTGTATGTGGAATGTTCGAGTGGTGGCAAAAAAGAAGTTTTCATATACAAAAATGAGCCTCTAACATGCCTGAAATTCTTTCGTTGTCTTTATGAAGACTATTTGAAATTCCTCTCTTTATAATTTCATTTAGAGTTAATAAGAGCCTTCTTAAAATTAATTTTGGAAGACTGGGCTGACTAGCTATTCTTTTGTTATTTTTATTATTGTTATTATTAGCTGTACCCACTATGTATTAATTGTGAAATTAAAATCATCTAAAAAATATCTGCCTGATGATCTCAGGAGCATTCTGTGCCCCAGAGTAACAGCCATTAATAATATGATACCTGTCTTCATGTAGGCAACAGTTTTATATATCATTGGAATGGGAAAAAAGGAAAGGACTTACACAAAATCGAGTAAAACAGATTAAACATTAGTTCAAGAGATCAATCCCTAAGAGTTTAGAGGAAGTTGGAGCAAAAAAAAATTAATATCAGCTGTGGTACAGGAAAGATTTCATGGAAGACATAAGACTGAATTTTTTCTTGAAAAGAACTTCTGAGTGAATGAGAATACGGAATGAAGTTTCATCCGGAGAGGGGTCATTTTGGAAGGGTTAGAAGCTTTAAGGATGACTAAGACTAAGTGAGGTTTAGAATGAGATATGTTAAATATTTAATAGACAGTAAGTGGTAAGGTGGTAGGAGAAAAGATATACCAAGAATAGAGCACAGAAAAGAAGTGGAAAAGTCAAAACATAGGTTTTATCCTTCAAAAATCTCCCAAATTTTATGTTTTAACAGGGGTTTAAAAAACAAATTTGTACCAAACCCACAGAAAAGCTAAGGATTTTGTCACTCTCACAAGAGTTATATTTCAGATTTGTGTTTGATTGGTCTGTTGTAGCATTTACCACAAAAAATAAGGTATTTATCTGTTAATGATGTTAAGATCTTTTGTAGTACTGTAAATCTTTCAAGTTAAGTAGTACTATACTTTATATGAGAGTGATCTACAAACAGAATGACAGGTTTTCTACATGTGTAAATTCAGTGGCTGATGTAATTAATTTTGTCCTAAAGGTTAAAATATCTAGATGTTTTTAATTGTTTCTCTTGCAACTTGGTCTAGTATTATAATAATAGTGGATTCCTAAGTTTAGGACACTGGTGAGCATTCAAATATTAGTTTTTTGAAGATTCCTCCTAAGTTTTGCAAATAAACAGTATTAAACTCAGTAATAGGAGCAAGTTCATCTTATCAGAAGAGTCAAATCAACATGTATTCTGACATCAAGTAAACAGAAACATCACTACTTAGAAAATGTTGCTGTCGTAATAGGTGGGGAAACCAAAGTGGCAAAGATTATGAATGTTTTACAAAAACCTCAGAACTCTAAAAAAATAATGTAGCTCTGTAAAATAGGAATTTGAAACTCCTTGTTCTGACACTGGGATATGTGTTATTCATTTTTTTTCTGATAATTGTCCATGTAAAAATATGACCAAAATTAGTGATTATGGACAAAATGCATTTGAAAGCATAAATCCAAATTATTATAATTCAATATTCACTCTATACTAAAAATATTTGTGTATAGGTTTTTACATTGTAAAAGAAATAAAGTTGCACATAAATGAAAAGTTTGCTAAACCCAAAATTTTCTTCACATGATAGCAAAAAAAGTGAATCCATGTTCACAATCCAGATAAAGATCAAAGTACTCTACTGTGAATTAGACTCAATTTGGGCATGAGATTGTGGCTGTGTCATTGCCAGTACTATCCTTTCTGAGTCTGCATAATTGGTATGACTAGTCATACTTTTGGGTCATAATGGCCAACCAGCTGACTATTTGTAACAATACTATATGTGTAAGTGATTGTGTGTGTATTTAGCTATATGTTTATAGATTTTACCTTGTGTCAGGAAATAAGTATGTTTTTTTAATAATAATTTTAAAAATTATTGATGAAATTTACATTGCTGTTTTTATCTTTGTGTCAAAAGGCAGAACATTTTGTTAGAAAAAAAGATCTTGATGTAGAGAAGTGCAACCCTCAATGCTCCAAAGTATGGCCAGAACCAAATTATAATGTAATTGGGAAATATTTTACAAAACCAATAAAAATATAATAAAACACAATAATGTTAATATGTGGTTTCCTCAGTATAAATAAACAGGAGATATGTTGTATTTCTATTTGAATTTGACACCACTAAAGAGGAGCTTATCAACATTTACTAGTGGTGTAAGAATTAACTATTTAAATCTGCTCTTTTGAGTTTCACTTTCTCCTCTGTATGAGGATGACAATACCTGAGCTACCAACTTCACAGATTGGTTATGAGGACACTATTTTGTAAAATTTAAAACCCAATGTCTAAGTGATCTAATATTACAAGTTTAAAAATGTTCAAAAAGCTTTTGAAATCCCTTCAAGTTTTGTGATTCTGAGAATTTCTTTTAATTGCAGCAAAATAAAATAGCATTTAAATTGGCCATGCAATACCTAAATAAATGAACAACAGACTAAAAGGCATTTTAAAAATAAGACTGATCTTAAATATTAAAGCTGGTTAAGCTAATGTCATTAGAGTTGATATAAATTGTCTTCATTAAGAAAGATAACAGAAATGATAATTACGAATTATAGCTAATGATTGACTTCACAGCCCTAATTAGCTAGAATTTCAGTGGTTAGCTTTGAAATCACTTCTTCTAAGAATCTTTTAACTTCTGAAGGATTTAAAGACTTGATGTTCCAAGATGTACCTGGCCCTGTGCAATGACTTAATATATTTAGTGTTCATATGTTCAATAAGTAGTGTTCAGTGCTTAAAATAGACATTGTTTTATTATCAATTCTCCTAGCAACAGTTTGACTATAAAATTGTCCAGTATCAAGAAGACCAAAGGCTTTTGTCTTGTTCTATAGTTCCTTTTGTATAACAGTAACTTTTTAATTTGAAAATTAGATTTATCCATCTACAAATAGCATTATCTCTGAATTTGCACTGAGAGGAAACTTAGTAGCAGATAGAGAACCAGCCTCAACTCTGACAAGTTCTGCCTTTGTGGCCTACTGACTTTGTGACTCCTAGAAGTCTCTTGGTGATCCTAGGTTTCTCTCTTAATACCCTAAATAGCAGAGATAATACATATTTTCACTGGTAAGAAATTTTCTCATTAAAAATTTCCAATGCCAATGAAATCAATGATCCATCACTAACAAAAACATGGCCTACTGGGGGCAGCTGGGTAGCTCAGTGGATTGAGAGTCAGGCCTAGAGACTGGAGGTCCTAGGTTCACATCTGGCCTCAGACACTTCCCAGCTGTGTGACCCTGGGCAAGTCACTTGATCCCCATTGCCCACCCTTACCACTCTTCCACCTAGGAGCCAATACACAGAAGTTAAGGGTTTTTAAAAATGGCCTACTATATATAAAATAATTTAGGAATATGGATGGACTATAACAGATATATTTTTCCAATTTACTATTTTAAGAAAAAAATTACCAACTACATTTGTTGCCTAGTAACTGGAAGGAAGGGTCTAAACATGCACTAAAACTTTTCATGAGTGTCTTAGAACAACTTGAATCTATAAGATTAGCTAAATAAACTGGATTAAAAAAAGAAAAAAAAAAGAACTTCAGAATTTTATGACATGGGACAGGAAAGTGTGGCGACAGAAATAAAATGGAAGAATGACTGCTATTTTCCCTAATTAAGGTAATAACTAAACAGGAAAAGACTTAGAGTTCTTTAATGGCAAGTATATGAAGTTTTAGAAGTTAGAAAACAGAGAGTAATAAAAGAGGAACATGAGGATTCTGGATCAGGGCTCTGTTTAAATTTAAAGATAGCAAATTGTCTTCATTCTGTTTTGATCAGTCAAGAAGAATTTATTAAGAACTTAACTATGTGTTAGACATTGGGTTTAGTGTTGGAGATACAAAGAAAAGCAAAAGACAGTCCCTGCTCCTAAGGAGTTCACAGTCCAATAGAATTTGTTCATTGAAATGAGTCAATACAAGTATAGTATGACTTGAACTTCATATAGGATTCCCCTTGGTCTCCAGTTTTCTAATCCTTTTCTAGGTGTTCTGTTATAATAAAAATCACACTGTATAGTGGAAAGAGTGTTGAACTTGGAGTAGGAAGGCCTGTATCCAAATCCTGCCATTTATTTATATGAATGATCAAGACAAAACTTCTTTAATTAATATTAACTATTATGTAAATATTTGAGAAGTATAATCAATGCAACAAAAAATAAAAAATAATAATTGAGCTTCTTATTTTTTTAGTTGTTGGTCTTCTAATATATTTTGAAATGACATTTAATTTGTTATAAAATAAAACGATGTACCTTCTTTAGTGGATTCAAAAACACTTCTAAGAAAGATATCTTAATATCTAGTTGGCTACACCATCTAGGAACTAACTCATACTTCAACAATGTGACAATAAAAGTAAGCTTGTAACATCTTATAAAAATAGGCTATTCATCTAGGAAATGTTTCCCACATTTTTCAGTATGCCAGTGCAACAGTTTTTCATATAGGGTTGAGTTGTATAATATTAACAATTAGAGGATCCAGTTATATACTTAAACAAAATATATTGGGAGGATGAGCCTACCTATTTTTAAAATTTCTGTTTGGACTTTTATAGAGAGAGATTTATTAGATTATTTAGGCCCCTAATGTCTTTGCCATGTTTAGAGAGTTATAGTCATCTAAGGAAAAATCTCGAATGATGTGAGTTCATCCTATTTGATAAAGTACTTATTCTACTGAGAGCTGCTGGGTATAATTAGAAAAATGGTTCTCAGGTGGCCAAATTCCCCTCTAATGTTGTAACCTTTGCACCCCTGTATAATCTCTCATTAAATTAAAGCAATTAGAAAGCTGCCTTCCAACTGAAGAAATTCCTTTATTTAGCTCCTCACACATCATAAAGGCCTTAAATGTTTGTTAAATTGCATGTTTCTATATCAATTTCTCAGGGATATAGAATATGAAAATAGTTCCCCCCACCCCAGTTCAATTGATCTGTATCCATTGTAGAAAGACAACTATTTTGTTTATAGGTGGAAGTAGAAAAAATGTCACAAGATTTTTTGTTTTTTTCAATTTTTCCCACCC
Organism: Gracilinanus agilis; assembly: GCF_016433145.1. Taxonomy (NCBI): domain Eukaryota; kingdom Metazoa; phylum Chordata; class Mammalia; order Didelphimorphia; family Didelphidae; genus Gracilinanus; species Gracilinanus agilis. Next base: position 538,718,009 of record NC_058132.1, read on the forward strand.
AATCTGCTTCCTATAATTTTAAAGAAGCACCAAAGACATCATCTAGCCTAACGCAGAATTGTGCCAAATGGAAGCCTAATGTTATATTCCTAGGGAGTGTAATATGATAGAAATTTAAAGAAATTATTTTATCATAAGAGATAGTAGAATATGGTGGACAGAGAGGAATTGAAGCCCTAGAAGACAACCTATGCTGGCTGTTTCACTATCAACATTAAATCACATTTAGTTACTATGATTATATAGAAGAATAGATTCAAGTCTCACCTCTGACAATATAGATTAACACCTATCTATTTAGTAAACATGAAGAACTTGATTCAAGTTTTGCTTTTGGAACATACTGATTTTATGATTCTGGGGAAATATTTGACTTCTTCCTTCTATAAGTACTTTTCTAAGACTCTAAATTGTAGCAAAGATACTTATCTCCATAGGAATATAAATTTCCTTTGTACCAATGAAATCAAAGATCTATTTTTAACCTTTATGATAGTTACTCAACTAACAGTTAGACTGAGAGGGTCCTAAAAACAATATGTAAGAAGGGTAAGCTCATAGGATAGTTGTAAATGCCTAGGGGGTCTACTCCTTAGCTGGGTAAAATTTGCATGCTAAAAGAACCTAAAAAAGGCTAAAGTTTTTTTGTTTTCAGAACTGAAATTCTTTCAGCTACCACAGTAGTTAAGCAAAGAAACTATTTTTATAACCAGACTAAATAGATGATAGTAGAGATAAATTTAATGAAGATGCCTAGCACAGATCATATCAGTGGATATTTTCAGCATGAATGGAAATGTCTGAAAGCAGAATCATTATAGAAAAGAGAACAATGACATCATTAGAAGACATTAGTGACTGAATCTGCTTAGTGGGAGTTAGTTGTACTATGTTACATGTTCCTTCGCTACATATATTTCCTTTTGCTCATTGTTTCATGGTCAGCATGTTCCCTAAGTGCTGCTTTCCAATGACTGAGTTGTAAACTGTCTGAAAATGTACGTATTTTCTTGTTATATATTTTGTTTTCAAATAATGTCCTCTGGATGGTCCAGTAAAAGAAATTCGTTGGTAATGCTTAGGGAACTATGGTCTTGAGTAAATATTTACCTAGAAATTGTCTTCTATCAATACCACTGCTTTTTTTTAGACTTGCTTGCTGTTTCTTCATTTATGATATCTACACTAACCATTGGATCTCTTCTAAGCCTTCTTCATTTCCTTCAGTACTTTTTAAAGGGGATCTTAGCTCAATAATCCTCTCCTCTAGCTTTTTCTATCTCCATCTCTTAAAATACCTTCTTTCTACTATATATCTATTTTATATATGCTTATTTATCTACATGCTATTTGAATGTGCATTTCTCAAAGAAAGGATGATGTTATTGTTCTTTGTTTTCTGAGGACTTCGCACAGTATCTAACACACAGAAAACATTTAAATGCTTGTCTGACTGTGGTTGCACCCTAAGTCCTAGTCTAAAATTCATTCCACTGCTCTGTCATTCAAATTTGTTGCAGTATTAAAGGACAATCACCATTCTTTCCTAATCCTGTAAAGTGACCCTAAATCTTGGTTTGTCAAGAAACTTTTCCCTATAATTGAAAAAGTGACGTGACCAAGGACATGAGGGAGGAAAGAAACATTATGAAAATTGTGGTCAGAAGATCTACAACAATGGAAGTAGGACAGGAGGAAAGTACAACTGAAACTGCAAAGAATAGTATAGCTATAACTACATTGAGGCATTAGGAACTTTAGTGCTCTGGGGCAACAAAATTTAGAGCACAAGAATGGTACTTACAATCTTTTACCATTAGCACAACTGAGCAATTCATTCAGTAAGCAAAAATATCAAGTAACAAGGAAGTGACCTGGTGATGTGTTTTCTTCTCTCCTTGCTTCCCTTTTTCATTCCAACTGAAATCCTTCCCAGCTGCATCCTTCTCTCTCTCTCTCTCTCTCTCTCTCTCTCTCTCTCTCTCTCTCTCTCTCTCTCTCTCTCTCTCTTTCTCTCTCTCCACCTCCTTGCCTCACACACATGCCCCTTTCCAGCAATAGTGTTATTTTGTTCCAGAACCTGACTTCTCCCACATTTGTTGGAGTTCAGGTATTTATTCCTCAATATGTCTTAGATTCTAACTCTCATCCTATAGTATAATTAGTAAGATGTTGTCATCTCCTAATTATCTCAGTTTCTAAAATTGCTTCCTATGAATTTGGGGAACAGTATCAGCACTTGTCTCACTGGGTGAAGATTTTCAAATTTTGTGCAGCTAATTCATAGACAAACTTGGAAATAAACCAAAAAAATATATAATTGGAACTCAACTGATGCTGCATTTCACTGTTGACCTTAAAACATGTTTATGTTCAATGGATATCTAGATATCTAGATCTAAGTCCCACTTTTGACACATATTGTTGTTATCCATTATCCATCTATCTATCTATCATCTATCTATCTATCAGTAGCTATAATGCAGATAGAGAATTGAAACCATAGAGTTAGGAAGTTCTGTGTTCAAGTAAAATCTTTGGCACATCATTGCTCAGGGACCCAGGCAAGTTACCAAAACCTTCACTGATTCATCAGAATGAGTTTTCCACCATAAGATTGCTATACCATTGAAGTCACAAATCCAGATATTCTCTACCATTTCCATCCCTTTCAGGACACACAGAAAAAGTTGGTTTTGTACAGAATTCTTAGTTAAGTAAAATTTTAAAGATGAATACTATCTCTTTCAGGGCCTTAAAATCCTTGATATTAAATTTAGAATTCTTTACATTTTGCTTAATTTTTATAAATGTTAATGAAATTGAAGATTTGAGATAGTCATACATTTCAGATACAATTTGAATTTTGACTTAATTTCCCTGCTAAAATTATCTGTATAATTGCCTCAGTTTTCCATTTCAGTTCATTGATGTAGACAAAAACTTAGCTCTTTGGTTGGTGGCAAAAATATTCAAGAACAAACAATACAGTGTAGCACAGAATAGTGAATAAAATGCTTTAATTAAGGGTCAAAAAAACTGGATTCAAATAACACTTTAGACTTGGTGATGGGCAAACTATGGCCCATGGGCCAGATAGGACCCCCTGAAATATTCAATCTGGCTGCCAGCATTATTCCTAATCTGACGAATACAATACAATGAAACTTTGAAAGAGTTGCTTTAGAAACAGACTGACAGATGAACCTTTCCTTTCCTTTGGCCCCCTCTTTAAAAAGTTTGCCCATCACTGCTTTAGACACTTCCTAGATATGTGACTCTCAGCAAGTCATTTAATCTCTCTCAGGCTCAGCCTGTGAAAGCATAGCTCAGTTTTGTGACCTCTTAAGAACTCTTTCACTTTGATGTCCAAGATTTGCTTTATATGATTTTAAAAGTACATTTTATTTTATTTTATTTTCCACAATTGCATGTAAAAACAATTTCCAATGTTTTAAAGGAATTTTGAGTCTTGAATTCTCTCCCTCCTTCCCTTCTCCAACCCTGATGAAATGGTAAACAATTTGATATAGATTTTACATGTTGATTCATATAAAACATTTTTCCATAGTAATCATTTTATGGAAGGAAACTCAAACACAAAGATTAAGAAAGAAAGAAAAAAATTGCTTTGATCTGATTCTGATTCTATTACTTCTTTCTCAAGAAGCAGATGGCAGGGGGCAGCTGGGTAGCTCAGTGAATTGAGAGTCAGACCTAGAGACGGGAGGTCCTAGATTCAAATCCGGCCTCAGCCACTTCCCAGCTGTGTGACCCTGGGCAAGTCACTTGACCCCCATTGACCACCCTTACCATTCTTCCACCTATGAGACAATACACAGAAGTTAAGGGTTTAAAAGTGTAAAAAAAAAGAAGCAGATGGCATTTTTTATCATGAGTCCTTTGGGATTGTTTTGAATCAGTACAGTGACAAAAATAGATAAATTATTCATACTTGATCATTGTAGAGTATTGTTGTGTTAAGTTTATAACAAATATAGACGGATATTATAAGAAGAATAAATATTTTAATTAAGGCTATATTGGTAAAATATAAAATGACCATGCACCTGCTAAGATCTAATTCAAGTTCCCCACCATACCTTCTCTCCACCTCTCCCACGTGCCAAAAGAGCACATACATACCAAGGAGTGCAGGTACCAAAAGAGCTCAGGTACCAAAAAGAGCTGCCTCCAATGACCCCAAGAATCTTATACTATTTTGTTTTGTAATCACACTTCCTGTCTACCTGCATTACAAGAGGAATCATGGGAAATGTAGTTTCCAAGCCCTGTAAACATCCACAGGAAGTTTGTCATATAACTAAATATTTAAAACTCAAATGAGCCCCAAATACTTTCAGTGGAACCCCAAAAATTCCAAATAACACAATTGTCACTGTGCATAATCTCCTGGTTTTTCTTACTTCACTCTATTTAGTTTGCATGTCTTTCCAAGATTTTCTGAGCCACTCCTGCTCATAATTTCTTATAGCACAATAATATTCAATTACAACCAATTACTACAATTTACTCAGCCATTCCCTAATAAATCAGTATCCCTTCACTTTCCAATTATTCCCCCTCCCACAAAAAAATGCTGCTTTAGAACCAGAAGAACATTGTACATGGTAACATCAATATTGTGAAATGATCAAATGTGATAGGCTTAGCTCCTGCTCCAGAACAATTCTGAGGAATTTATAAAAAAGAATGCTATCTACCTGCAAAGAAAGAATTGTTGGAGTAGGAATACAGATGAAAGATTATGATTTATTACTTGTTTATTTGGGTATATTTTGGGGGTTTCATTTTATAAGATTATTCTCTTACAAAAATGAATAATATAGAAATATGTTTGCATGATAATATATGTATAACCCAGATTGAATTGCTTGCCAGCTCTGAGAGCTGGGAAGGAAGAAGGGAGATAATTTGGAGCATATAACTTCAGAAAACTTATGTAGAAATTTGTTATTAAAATTAAAAATAATAATAATAAAGAGCTGTCTTAAATATTTTTATAATATAGGTCCTTTCTCTTTTTGTTCTTTATCTTTTTAGTAATGGCATTACTGGGTGAAAAGTATATATTGTTTTATAGCCTTTTGGACATAGGTCCAAATTGCTCTCCAGAATGTTTGAATCAGTTCACAATTCCCAAGAGGAAATGTGGATACCCTAGGGGCAATGCAATGCCTGAGCATAAGAACAAACATTATATAAATTCCTAACATCCCACCTCCCTACTTGGTCTAACTTCTCTTGTCTGGGGACCAGCACTCACAATCTAGGTGTGAAGTGTATCCCCCCAAAAGCAAGATACGTGAGCTCATTTCATGGGAGGGGGTAAGAGTATCATTTTTAAAGGTAAGAGAGAAAGGGAACAGCTGTAGCTGTAGAACCCAGAAAGAGTCAGAATTTAAAATCCAGACTTTTGTATAACATTATAGTGAAACAGGCTTGTCTGTAGGAATTCCTAACTTACAGATCTTTGGCTTCCAGACCTCCCTGCCTTATCTGAAAAAATTCCTTCTAGACCTTCCCCCTAACCTGAAAGAATTCCTTCCAGAATCCCCCCCCCCCTCATCTGGAGGGACCACCCACCTTCCAGACCTCTCCCCTGCTGGACCACCTACCTTGGAGACATCCCTCTATCCTGCCCCCTGCTGCCTACCACTCTATAAAAACCCAGCTCAGGCACAGCTTATGGTCATACATTTCGAAGTAAGACCCTTGGTTTAAACTAAGACAATAAAGTCCTTTTGCATCTTGCATTGGTGGTTTGGACTCAATTACTGGGATAATTCTCAGGGTACATCACAGCTTGGACTGACTGACTTTGTTCTTCTTGTTTCTTGAGCCCTGATGATGCCTTTGAAGTGAGATAAAAAGTCTGGTCTAAAAGAACTATATATCCTTGAAGCTGAAAGCATATTTATTTACACATTTATTTTCTGTCAGGGGTGGGGGTATGGGGGTTTGTGTAAGCTGGGTGCTTTACTTTGAGAATTACACATTTAATTCTATTCAATTCAGCCATCTCATTCAGTGGCAACTCAGAGTATTTTTTGTTTGATTTTTCTTTCTTTCTTTCTTCTTTCTTTCTTTCTTTCTTTCTTTCTTTCTTTCTTTCTTTCTTTCTTTCTTTCTTTCTTTCTTCCTTT
>NC_058132.1:538724274-538760065 GCF_016433145.1 Gracilinanus agilis
TCTTTCTCTCTTTCTCTCTTTTTCGCTTTCTTTCTTTCTTTGATTTTTACTTTAAAATACTTTTTTCATGTTTCCATGATTCATTTTCTTTCCTCCCCCTCTTCCCTTCCCACTCCAAAAGCCAACAAGCAATTCCACTGGGTTGTACAAATGTTATCACTTGATACCTATTTCCATATTATTCATTTTTACTGTAGAGTAATTTTTAAGGTCTAAACACTGAATCACTTACCCATAAGTTAGGTCATATGTTTTGCTTTTGCATTTCTACTCTCAAAGTTCTTTTTTTCAATGTGGATGACATTCTTCCCCATAAGTCCTTAAGAAGTGTCCTGGCTTGTGGCATTGCTACTAGTAGCAAAGTCTATTACGTTGAATTGTTCCACAATGTTTTACTTTCTGTGTACAATGTTCTCCTGGTTCTTCTCATTTCACTCTGCATCAATTCACTGAGGTTCTTCCAGTTCATATAGAAATCCTCCTGTTAACTTAGAAAAAAGACAGAACTATTAAATAGTCTTACAGCCACTCTTTAATCAAGGGAAAGGGGGAACAGGGCTACTTGGCCTCTTATGAAGAGCTGCACCTTGTGCAGAGTCCAAGATTGAACACTGTTTCTCTCTGCTCCCTGACCCCCTGGGAGTGACACCACGCTAGATGACAACTCCAAGGAACAAAGGAAATTGGGGAACTTATATACCATTTGGGAAGATCCAGGGGCTGGGAAACATGATTGACATTATACTGGTAAGGATGGTATTTATAATCAAGCTTGGGAAAGGAATCCTAGCTAGAGGCTAGGGTGTAAAGGAAGGGGCTGCTTACACAATGAATACTGAAGGATGGTCCCTGCCCAGGTGTGTCTCCCTGGGAAGGGTCTTTGATACAATGGGCAAGACTACCTAAGACAAAATGGTATTTAGCATTTAACCTAGGGTCCATTATTCAGTCTGCAACTGTTAGCCAGAGATTCCCTTCAGGGTGGATTCTCACAGGAAAAGGGAACAAGCACAAACTTTGGGGGTCTCCAACCTACAAGCTACTTCTAAAATTTGAGGTTCATAAGATCTCACTAAGCCGCAAGTTTGGGGTCTTTAGATTCCCCATCAACACTCCAAATCATCAGTCTTTATAACACAATAGTATTCCATCACCATCAATTTTTTCAGCCATTCCCCATTGAAGGACAACCTTTCATTTACCAATTTTTTGCCATCACAAAGCGTGTGGCTATGGATATTTTCATACAAGAATTTTTCCTTATTATCTCTTTATCAGAGTAGTTTTAATTTGTATTTCTCTAATAAATAATGATTTAGAGTATTAAATGCATATTTTTAAATAGAAGAGGCTTTCTCAAAAATTACTTTTACTGGATGAATTTTATAAACTTTAATGGTTTCAGCTAGCTTTCCTGAAAATTTCACAGAATATATATATATATGTGTGTGTGTGTGTGTGTGTCTGTGTGTGTGTGTATACACATATTATTTATTTGTTTATTTATTTATTAATAAGAAAATGGAAAAAGAAGAAAAGCATAGAATCTGTGACTCCATTCTATGAAACAAACACAATTACAAACACTTATTTCCCCTTCATGAGCAATAACACCAGCACAAAGGAATTTGTAGGTTCTTTAGATCAATTTCAATAACTCATATATAGTTTCTCAGCAATCTTTACAAGATACTGTTTGAAGTACACAGTGCATATTGAAGCTTTTGATGTTAATAATGTGTCAGAAGATTGATTCAGAATCAATTAAGTGAAAAAGATTTTGAATTTTCTTTAAATTTATCTCAGTGAAAATTAGCATTTTCAGTTAGGAAATTAAATATCATAAAATTAAAATCATTGCATCTTTAAACTACTTTGTGAAGTAACATCAACATTTTATTGAGTAGGATGTCACTAATTTGACCAACTCATTTATATGGAGAAGTTGGGAATGATGAAGGATATAAAAATATCCTTTGAAAAATAAATTTGAATAACAAAAAAGCATTAAACTTTATACTGCCAGGAGACTTATCCCAATAAATGAGTCTGAAACAACAATGCAAGATGCAAAGGGACTTTATTGTCTTAATTTAGGCTAAAGGAGTCACACCTGACAAGTCAATGTGGACCCTGAGCTGTGGGGGAGCTGAATACTTGAATACTTAAGGATGGGGTCAAGGGGAGCAGGATGTCTGACAGACTGGAATTCTTGAAGATGGACTTCTGCAAGGTGTGAATTCTGGAAGATTGAAAGGATGTCTGCAAGGCATGAATTCCTGCAGATAAGGGTGTTTTATTATGCAGGGGTTAGGACCAGAAGACCAAAAGTGGAGGACTCAATACTCAATTATTCACTTGAAAATAACTTTAGTGTTTTAGCAGAGATTATCTCCAATTTCTTTTATATATATATATATCTTGTTTATACATTATCTTTTCTATATTGTCTTTCCCCATTAGAATGTGAGATCCTTGGGAGCAGAAACTATCTTCTTTCTTCTTCATCTTTCTTTTCTTTTTATACTCATTACTTATCATACTACTCAGAATGTAGCAAATTTTTAAAAATGTGTATTTACATTGTCAACATGGAACTTTTGACCCCAAACTTGTGGCCTGGTGTGATCTGATGAACCCCAAGTTTAGAACTAGCTTTTAAGTTGGAGACTCCAAAGCTTGTACTTGTTTCCTGTTCCCCTGAGAATCCACCCTGAAGGGAATCTCAGGCTAGCAGTTTCAGACTGAATAATGAACCCTAAGGTAAATGCTACATATCCTTTTGTCTTAAGTTGTCTTCCCCATGGTAACAGAGACCCTTTCCCAGAAAGACACACCTGGGCAGGGATCATCATTTTAGTATCCATTCTAGCCCTTTCCCTTACACCCTAGCCTCTGGCTATGATTCCTTTCCCAAGCTTGATTGTATCCTATCAGTATAGTTTGAGCACTCCCATTTCCTTATAGCTATGGTAATGTCAATCATCTTTCCCTGTCCCTGGATCTCCCAAAATGGTATATAGGTTCCCCAGTTTCTTTTGTTCCTTAGAGGTGTCATCTAGCATGGTGGCACTCCCAGTGGCCAGAGGCCAGAGCACCCAGAGTTCAATTCTCAGACTCTGCACAGGCATGTGGAATGCAGCTCTGTGTAGAGACCTACTCATACCTGTGACCCCTTCCTTAATTAAAAGAGTGGCTTTTCTGACTATTTTATAGTTGTGTTTTTCCCCAGTTAACAACATGTTATAGATAACATATTCAGAGATATGATTAGATAAGATGAAGAGATAAGATTATCAAGACTTCAGCTTCTGGCAGCCACAGTGTAGTTAAGGAATGCTGTGAGCTTATCCAAACTCAACTCAAAACAACCACAAAACAATGGAACAAACAAAAAACAGTTAAAACAAATTTTAGAATGAAAGAACCAACAAAAGATAGAATGAAACAGGGTTTTAACTAAAAAAAATTGAGGGCAGCAGGAAGGACTTGACTCACTGAGGTTAAAAGTGAAAAGATTGAAAACAACAGCATGAGTAAAGCCTAGGACATGCAGAGAAGCAACCCATCACACCCTAAGGAATATAAGGAGTTGCCTGTTGCAAGTACACCTGGGTGCGAATCTTCAGGGGAAGGAGCAACCTGGCACTCCCAATACCAGGGACAGCTGATAGCTGAGGAAAAGGAGCCAGCTCAAACCAGTACATGTGGCACCTGGGGGAATATAGGAATCATATTTCCTCCATCCCAAGAAAGAAACTAAGCTTGAACATTTAAGTATGGTCACAAAAATTGTCCCTGATCCCAAAATGAGCAAAGACAAAGAAAAATCCTGACCTGAGAAAGATATTTCAGCAACAGGGATGACCACAATACAAGCATCTAAGAGAAGAGCAATGCCCAAAATAGAAATATTTGAAGCTTCACAGACAAATGTAAAAGGCAATCAGGCTGAAACTGAACTCCTTGTGAAGTAGGTAAAAACCTACAATCCCAGGCTTCCCAAGGAAGCCTGCAGGGCCTCCCCAGGGAGCCTTAAAGACTGGAGCACAAAATAGCCCATGGTTAAATTTATGGCAGTTAGAAATGCCTCCACTGATAACAATGAAATATACCCCATCCTGCAGTAATACTAAGAGCACAAACATCTGCTTCTGTGAGATACTGCTTGATTGCTTCTGCCAAACCCTATAAGGAAATAAATGAATTTATTTGAATCCACCAATGTTTTCCTTTGGCAAGGATGCCAAAGGAAGATTTCCTGTCAATCTGTATTCCTATAAATTCTGTGCATACCCATTGTTCAGCGTAACTCTCACCCTGAGAGAGCCCTGGCCAGTAATAAATGGTTCCTATAACTTGAACTTCTGGGTATCTGTACATTGTTGAAAGAAGTGTTCCACTTCACTTGAAGAATTCAAAAAAAGGATAACAAAACTATAAGAGAAGTGGAAGAAAAATTGTGAAAGGAAATGAGAGACCTAAAAATAGAACAAAACCTTAAGCAAGAAAAAATGTTATTATCTTGTTTTCTAGTACACAGAAGATTTGATTTAATTCAAACAGTCAAAAGATAAGAACAAGATCTATGGTAGCCCTGGAGTCAGGAATTCTTTTTTTTTTCTTTTTAAAAATTTTCACAATAAGTTTTCCAAAGTTATATGATCTATGTTGTCTCACCCTCCATTTTCCTCACTCCATCCACAGCTCACAAGTAATTCAATCTGGTTTATACATGGATTATCACACAAAACATTCCCACATTATTCATTTTTAAGTGAATAATTTTATGAAACAAAAACCCCAAATCATATATCCAATAAACAAGTGATAAATAATATATTTTCATTTGCATTTCTACTCCAACAATTCTTTCTCTGGACACGAATAGTATTCTTTTTCATATGTCTCTCAGAATTGTCCTGGATTATTGTATTGCTGCTAGTAGTGAAGTCTATCACATTTGATCATCCTCAAATATTTCATTTACTGTGTATGACGTTCTCCTGGTTCTGCTTATTTCACTCTGCATCAGTTCAGGTAGGTATTTCCATCTCTTTCTGAAATCATCCTGTTCATCATTCCTAATATAGCTCAGAGATATTACAGCACCATCACATACCACATTTTGTTCAACCATTCCCCAATTAAGGGACATCCCTTTAGTTTCCTATTATTTGCCTCCACAAGTCAGGCATTCTTAATAGCAACAGAAATGTCAAGTAATTGGCTGACACTTAAGAAAAGAAAAAGAACACCTCTAAAAAGCAGACACATATTAATTAACATTTATTAAGTGTCTTTTTTGAATAAGGAATGCACTAACCACTGAGCATACAGAGACACACTTACAATAACACCTGCCTTCAGTGAATATACATTCTACTGAAAGGAAGAAATTCAACATGTATACAGGAAATTAAATACTTTGAAATTTGCTTAGGGAAAAAGAACTGTCAACCAAAGGGGTTAAGAAAAAAAATTTATATATGAAATAATGTGTGAGATATATCTTAAAAGAAAAGAGTACTTGTCAGGAATAAAGGAAAAAATGCATTTTTTTTTCATAGATATGGATGGTCTCTTCAAAGGTGTGAAGAAGACATAAGACAGAATCTCAAGTTTAGGGAAGAACTATTCAGCCAGTTTGGATGTAATGTAGAATGTATGAAGGAGAATAAGATGAAATAAATCTTCAAAGGTTGTCTGAAGACAGATTATGAATGATGTTAAATATTAAGTTGATGAGTGTCTATTTTATCCTAGAGGCATTTTTTTTGAGCTGGAAAGTAGCATAGCCAGCCCATGCTTTAGAAAAAAAATTATTTTAATAGTTGTATGGTGGATCATTAGGAAGGGAGAAATACTAGAAGCAGAAAGGATAATTAGAAGGTTATAAGTACAAGTAAGAGATGATTAAAAAAAGTATTTTAATTTGGAGAAAGCACAATGCAATAATTACTGAAAGCATCTTGGTTCCATAGACTAATAGGTATTTATAATGATGCTGGATCATCAAGAATATGTTAACTTTTATACAGCATATTTTGTTAACAAAGACAGGGAAGTTTGTAATTAAGGTTTGAAGTCATTCCATCAATAATATTTTAAACAAAATTACCTTTACGTGGTAAATTTACTTATTCAAGATTCATCCTTGTGAAATGCTTTATTCCTTTGTGAAAGCAAATGAATCAAATTATACCATATTATATTTTTGCCTTAAATTTTAAATACATTAGGTCAGGATGGAAAGATTTCAAAAATACTGTGCTATACAATGTTGGTATTTGTTGAAAATGTTTTAGTATTTTTTTTTTTTACTTTTAGTATTGAGATAAAAATGTCTTTGTGTGGTAAAAGGCAAACATCATGTTATTGTGATGTTGGCCTTTTTTACAAATTCTGAATCTAAAATTCCAACCACTTGTGACCATTAGAATCTTAAGGTTTGGATATTTGTTTGAGGGTAAGGTAAGAGTTGTTATAAGAAATTCAGTTTAGAATAAATCTCAATTTTATCAGCTAAAATTTTTTAAGGGCAAAATTCAATAAAACATGCTCAATATAAGATTTCTAAACTCAGACTTACCTTGATTGAAAAAGGACTTAAATTTTAAAGAGTTATATTTACTTCTTTGATCCATTAGGAAATGAGCATTTGTTCAATCAGACTTGAAGGAATTATATCCAACCAATTGGATGGTTGAAAGATCAGTCATGGTGATGATGATCTTTATAAAGTAAGTTTGCAAACTCTGGAAAATAGGAAAAGACAGTAAGAACCATATGCGTTGACCAAGACCTCTCTGGCAGTTAATGAGAAGGCTATTTAATTTTGGCAGAAGTATTCAGCTCTAAAAAAGAAATAGTTCCTTGCCATTTTCCCCCAACCTAAAGTTTTGGGAAGGAAAGAAGGAATAGATTATTGCATAGGCATTGGGATCCCACAGCCTTATCTGGGGTCGGGAAAACAGATTCTAGAAAGACTAAAGTATGTAAGACATTTTACAGTAGAAAAGAACACTGGAATCAAAGTTATTGATTCTACCGTTCATTATTTTAATTAGTCCAATACTTTTCTGTGATGTTTAATAACTAAAAAAAAAAATAAAAAAACTTAAAATTTCTCAAAGAATTGTTTGCTCTTTTCAAGGAACAGAGTGAAACAAAATAAAAAAACTCACTAATATAGTATAATGTTTATGAAGGGCTTTTTACACAACAGTCATTGAGGCAGATACTGAAAGTAGCTGTGTTCACTTTACAAATGAGCAATTTGAACGTCAGAGAGGTAAGGCAATTTGGTCATGATTTCATAACAAGCAAATATTCTAAGATAAGTGTTGATCCTAAGTCTCATAATTCTCTGTCAAGTGCCCTTTCTTTTGTTCTGTGAATGATCTGTGATCTTTTTTGTTGTCCAAATAAAAAAGTAAGGAATTCAGGGCCATAAAAATAGTGGTAGCTAAAAACTTGTTAAAGGGATGTTATAAGGTAAAATCTAGACTCACAGGATTCAATGCTAGAAGAAACTTAAAAAGTTTCCTGATTCACTTTCTTTCTTTTACAGATGAGGAAACAGAATATTAAAATAAAAGTCAGAAGACAAATAGGCAGTTCTTTAAATCTTAACCAGTATTTATGAATGTCTTTGACATCTGTTATGGGGGTAATTTGAAGGAAAGGTGTTTGGGATAAGGGAATTGAAAAGAGGATGTTGGAGACTTGGTAAGTGGATAAATTAGGCTTCAGGTAGGCTGGGATTAAAGGAGATTCAAGGTATAATAGGACTGAAGTCAGGAGTATAACACAGAAGGGAAACAGAGATCTTCTTGGGAGAAAGAAGCTAAACTAAACAAACACTGCAGGCTTACAGACAGGGACTTAGACTCAAACACAAGCTGAGGGTAATAGACTAGACTGAAATTAACAAACAGGCTTAGTTAATTTCACAGGAAGGGACCTATTTTGAAGTAACACCTTCCTTCAAGATGGATGCCCAGCTTCCCTCTGAGCCCAGAGTATGTTGTCTCTTTCCCTCTTCTCCCCTCTTGATAAATACCAGACAAATTACACTAAATAGAACTATTGAAACACAAGGGTTTAATTGTTTGAAGAATGTTGGTTAGGAAGGTGGGTTAAAGGAAAGCCCTATCAGTTATCTCAGGAACTTCAGGTGGGGGAAGGGAAGTAAAGATGGAATCTGAGCAAAGACCTGCCTCACTCAGTTTTACAAAATGCTATCTAAAAGAAAATAAATGATGATTTGATTAAATTATAAATAATGCTGTCAATTAGATAACTCTTCACAGATTTAACTCCTCTCTAATTTCTCTCCTTATAAACTCCACAGCCACTAAGGTAAGGGAGGGAAGGCAGGGTGGTATTAGGAAAGGAAGATATAAAGGGTCTATCTAAAATAATAATTTCTTAAGTAAATATATCAATGCTAGGCTAAATTTCAATATTGAAGCTAAATAGTCTAAGAGCTTGCTCATTGACTTCCTCCCTTCACGGAAGATCCAGTCAACTGCCTCTCTCAAGATTCTAAAACCTCTAACAGCTTTTTGGAACTCAGCCAAAGCTAGAAAAAACTATAACCCCCAATTCTGTATACTACACATCATGTTGTTGCCTATATCTGTTTCTGAAAGAAGAGAGAAGGGTCAGGAAGAAAAAATCCAAAGCATAGGAACTTGACTTTATCATGATGTAACTCTCCACCCTTTGAATATAATTTTCAGTTACTTTTCACCTGTTACCTAGGAAACACAATAGCTGAACTTTTTCTAGATGAGTCTATAGTAAGAATAATTAATTGCTTATGTGTGAGATATCCAGGGACTCTCCATTAAATGAAGTACATAAACTTTTATTCATGAATTTCTTTAAATTTGCTGTCATATAATACAGTAATATTAAAATAAAAAAAAAGACACAGGAGTCATTAAAACAAACAAAAAAATCTCCATGGGTCACATATTGATATCATTTTCAATGTAGTGCTAAGTTTTGTTGTATTTTAGAAATTGATTTTGTTAAATATTTCCCAACAGTTTAACCTAGTTTGGCTGCACTTGGGAAGGTCACAGACCATACATAGTGAGGCAGGGCAAGTGCTTAACACGTTGGCCTAAAATATTGAAAACTTAATTAACTTGTCAAGGTTGATATAAGGTGCATATTTTAGAAGTTGGATTTGAATGCACTGGTTTCTTGCTTTATGACTAGTTCTCTACTGATAGGTAAATAGATAGACAGATAGATAGATAAATATCAATAGATGGATATATAATATAGCCATATATACACACATTTCTGTATGTATATTCTTATTTTACTTAGTACATTGAAAATGTTATTTTTATTATATTATTGTGATATTTTATCTTATTATTATTACAATGATTGCTAAATTAAGAATAATACATTTGAATCTTTCTACCAAGAGAAAAAAAGGAATTATATGACCACAACTACAAAACATTTTCCATGTAAACATGGAAAAATATTCTAAATAAAAAAATTAAGAATAATATATTTGATAAAAAATAAACTGTAAGATTTGTATTTTCTATCTCTAGAATTCATGGTAAGTAGTTTTCTTTTCTTAAGTTTCCCATGAGAGTTAAGAAAGGAGAGAAGTTCCCTAATTCCCTAATCCCATTAATGGGGAACAGTTTACAAATAACAAATTATAAGAACATTAAATTTCAAGCTTGTGTATTTGAAGACAGTTCTTTAAGTCTGCCCTGATTGTTTGTAAAGATAATTTCCTTATTAATGAGAATAATCAATATGGGGAGATATGGATTGCCAGAGGATATGAACCTGAAGGGACTTGTTTGGAGAGTGTACAGCTGAGATTAAATGTAAAATTAAAGGATTGCTTATTTAACAATTTGGTAAATGGCTTTATATCTTAATGATTTTAGTTGTCAACCTTCTGGGAGAATAATAATGAGTTACTATGTCTAATTTTCATGTGAATTTGGCTGTGTCTTATGGTGAAAATTTATCACACCAATACAAAAACTCCAAGCTAAATAGATTTATTGAGAAGAGGTCAAACTCCCAATAAAGCCAGATCCTGATCAAGATCAGAACCAGAGACCCCAACCCTTAGGAGATAGCCTTTTTTTTTAATAGAAATCTGATGATATCATGTACTAAAAGACAGACTGAACACAGAATTTTTATATGAACAGATCACACAAGTGCTGAATAAGACAGAAAGCATGTAAAAAATACTATGAGTAGTAATTTTATGTCTATTATTATTACTGACCTTTTCAGTAAAGGATTAGAATCTAATTTTTTTTCCTACTCACAAGTAGGAGTCAGCAGTTAGAAGGATTACATTTGTGATTGATATTTGCACCTGAGATATGTCTCTCCCTAAGAGCAGCCTTCTGGCTCCTGTCCTATGATTTTGCAAGAGGGTGTGATGGGCTTGGTTGAAACTTTTGGGTTACAGACTTAAAGTTTAAGATACTTGTTACCAAGATTTGATACCACCCTTAAACTGTATTTTCTTAGCTAATATTTATAATTCATATGAAGCAAACTATATTATATGTGTTAA
The DNA here is from genome assembly GCF_016433145.1 of Gracilinanus agilis. Lineage (NCBI taxonomy): Eukaryota > Metazoa > Chordata > Mammalia > Didelphimorphia > Didelphidae > Gracilinanus > Gracilinanus agilis. Next base: position 538,734,863 of record NC_058132.1, read on the forward strand.
AACCATAAAGGCCAATATTATTATAATCATGCAAAAAGGGGTAGGAGACTTCAGTCTCACAGTCAAGTATTTCTGTCATATAGGAGAAATAAATATCTGTCCTATACCTGCATATAATTCACATCAGACACAAGCTAAGTCCAAGTTTTAAATCATTCCATTACATCCCCTCCTCCCAAAGAATAAGGGTTCAAAAAGCCAGAGTATGAGAAAAGGAACTGAACTTTTTTACATGAGACAAAGCCCTGCTAGTTCTCTTCCAGCTTCAAGATATTCTTGATTCCAAAGCAAAAAAAAGCCACTTAATATTAACTGGTAGTCCAAGAATTCTAGCTTCTTGGGTTCAGCAGCAGTTGTAGTTATTAGATTAATAAAAAGAAACATGATAGAAATTGATAGGATTAAAAAGAGAACTTTCTCTTTTTCTCATGAGAGAGGCATAATCGCTTGCCAGAGGTGGCTAAAGTATTATTATCATTTGTATCTTACAGGTGCAAAATAGAAGATTCAGAGTATGGAAATGAGTTATCCCAGGTCAAGACAGTAAATGTCTAACCAGTACTGGAATACAGATTCCCTAGGTACTAATACATGGATTTGTCAATTGTACTACACCTCTCCTTCCAAAATTTTTTATGGGACTTTTAAAAAAAATTCATAGCAAGTAGAGAATAGATGAAAACAGTCAGTGTTGAGTGACCCATCCTGGTAAGATGTCTAATAACATCTTATGAAGAAAATATAACATAAAATAAGATCATACCAAGTCAGGCAGTTAAGAAACACTCATTAAAATTTCTTCTTTGTGTAAGCACTGTGCTTACACAAAGATTGGGGGATACACAAAAAAGTAACACCCCCCCTCCGCCCTAAAGAGGTCACATCCTAATATAGAGGAAAAGAGAAGCCAAGAGAAAAAATATTCTGTTCTACAGCAGGGCTGCATTTAAGACATAATATTGGAAACACAATTCAATTGAGGGGCCTATCTTCAGTTACTCCTTAAAAAAAAAAAGAATGAATTTCTCTAATAATGAAAAAGGATATGGGATCAAATCTACTGAGAAATCCTACAATCCTACAAAAAGGCATAGTTTTTACTGAAATTAAATATATATAGATATATGTATGTATGTATGTATACGTATATATGTATGTGTACATATAAATCCAGACTATAAAATTTACTTATAGTTAAAAGTTAAAGTTAAGATAATAGTGAATTGAATGATCTTTCACTACACTAGTAATTTTTTCAAATGTATATTAATTTTTCTAATGTTTGAGTTACAGACTAGTAAATCTGAATGTAGGAACTATGTTGTTTTTTGTGCCTTCATGACCTAGCAAAGGATTTTACAAATAATGGAAACTTAAATGTTTATTGGAACAAAAGGTTCTGGATTTGTAGTCTGAAATCTCATGCTAAATTGCAGGTTTCCTAATTCATGTGTGACCTTGAGTAAGTCCTTTCCCTGGAACTCTGAGATCAAATGCAAACTCTTTTTTGGCCTTTAAACTTGACCCTAGTGTCCCTTTCCAAGTTCATTCCACATTGATCTACTACATGAATTCTATGATTTAAGAAAATCAGCATACTTGTGATAACTCACACAGGACATTACATCTTCTATTTCCATTCTATACTATTATCCTTTAATGCAAAGTTTAAATTTTTTGAGAGTAATTTTAGGATAAGAAACTTGCTACCTTCCCAAATCAAGAAAGTGAACTGTCTGGAGAAGGCACCATGAAGATGCCTGCAGAAACCACACACTGCACCAAAAGATCCAGAATGAGTTTTGGGATGTAGCAAAATTGAACTGTGTGGGGTTGAACACATTTATTTTGAATGTACCCTTTTATTCCAAAGGTGATTGCCCCCTAATGTTTTTTTTGTCAATGTAGCAATCATTGGTTTTGTTCTTTTTCTCTCTTATTTCCCTTTTGTCCCCAAATTATTGTAATTTCCCCTTAGAAACTGTAAAATTGTATGTACCTCTAGTTAAAGATCTTTAGAGATATAAGTTGGTTATGTGTATTGATTAATTGAGGAAACTAGGCATGGAAATGTGGGAGATTTCAACATGTTTGTTTCCAAATGGAATCACAGGGGAGATTGTATAATTAGAATTTTGAACTCCAGGACTTTTTCTACCAGCAGCCTACTTTTGTTTTCACATTATGTCCTTATGTTTTCTAGATAAAGTTTTTGTGTGACCCCACCCCTTTCACTCTTCCCCCCCCCCCCCATCATGGCTGGGAAAGCAGGTTTTATTCAGGCTTTTACTTTTGTCCTTTCATTTCTTTTACTTCAAGTGATTATTAATAAACTTTATAAAATATAATACTTAGAGTTATTGGATATTAGTTTTAAACTTACAATTCTTAATCTACTTTGCCTCAAGCCCATTATGGTCTACCTCCCCACTTATGCACATTAGAATTCTTGAGTTTCCTTTATAGTTCGATCGTCACCACCATTTCCTTAGGAGGCCTTTTCTTTTCCCATTAGTTCCCACTGACCTTAAATTTATTTTATATATACAGATATACTTATGGGCTGTTTATTTTGCCAAAATATAAGTTCCCTAAGATCAGAAATTGTTTCTTTTTTTTATATTTGTTTCTAAAGCACCAGGAGGATATCTTGATAAATGTTTATTGATAAGGGGGGAAAAAAACTAAACTAAACCTGTAGGATTTTATTTTTAAAAATAATAAAATAAAACAACCAAAAGGAAAATAACAATGAGAGCCTGAACTAAAGGATCTTTAAGTATCCTTCCAATCTGAAGTTCATAGAATCATAGGATTTAGAATGATACTGTCTTTCATAAATAGTGCTATCTTTCATAAGAAGTACCATATTTTATAATTTTTTAGTTTGGGTTTTCTACTGTAGCTTCACTTGCCACAGAAAATATCTTTGCTTTGGTCTGCCATTTTATCATCTATTTTGTTATCTTTATAATTCTATACCACATAAAACCTTCTCCTCCTATCCTTTACTACTGGATACCCTGACTTTATTCTAAGAATGATTCAGTGATTAGTAACACCCTATCTTGAACCTCTGAGTTCAGCCCAGCCTCACAGTTCTCTCTCCACTGTTGTCCCATCTTTACACATTGTGCCTAGAGCCCACCTGATTTCTTTCTTCTATGATTAGCTTACTCTGATCCTGTCAAAACCTCCTCATTCCAGTGATTATGAACTCATCATTATTATTGAATAAATCCTTTCCTTGCAAATTATTTCCCCATCCTTTATTCCCATTTGCCTCAACTGAAACCTTCCTCTTTTCAAGTGCACTAAAAAGCTACCTATTCCTTTCACTGTACTCTCTGTAATTCTTGCTCCATTGATAGCAAACTTCCTTTAATCTTAAATTCTTTGCTCTTCTCACTCCTTTCCCTTCCTGTATCACACTACCTGGATCACAGTCTTTCTCTTCTCCTATTCCTACCTTCATACTTAGAGACTTCAACATACATATTTACATTCTTAAGATATTTTAGATTCTTATTTCCTCCTTTCTTTCATTTCCATGAAATATTCCTCTGCCACCTCAGCTACACACAGAGTTTGTCACTCCCATGAACTTCCCACTATCCACAAATGCATTGGTTCTATGTTCATAAATTCTGAAATTCCCGTTTCTGATCACAGTCTTTTCATTTCACCTCTCCCTCTGTTTTCTAACCCAAACACTGTTATTTATCCACCCTGTAAGTTTCAATTTGTCAACTTCTTTGCTCCCTAGAAGTCAATCACCTATATAATGGCTATACTTTCCTCCTTTAACCATTTTGATCACTTGGTGAACAAGTTCAATTTTATACTATCCTTTTGCCTTGAGTTCTTTGATCTTATTCCTACTGCCAGTCTTGCCATGGGAAGTATCAACATTGGATCATTCCTATCATCTGTTCCATGCCTTCATTCTTATTTTATTTTTATTTTATTTTTTAATTTTTTAAAACCCTTTACTTCTGTGTATTGACTTATAGGTGGAAGATTGGTAAGGGTAGGCAATGGGGGTCAAATGACTTGCCCAGGGTCACACAGCTGGGAAGTGTCTGAGACCAGATTTGAACCTAGGACCTCCTGTCTCTAGGCCTGGCTCTCAATCCACTGAGCCACCCAGCTGCCCCTGCATGCCTTCATTCTTAATTAACACATTGCAAAAAGTAGCTTGAAAAAAAATCTTGAAACCATAATACTGGAGCGTTTTGCAAATTTATGTTGAATAATTTCAAGGCAACCATTATTATATAACTATTTTTGAAATATCTCCAGGGCTCCTTTTTATTACCCATTTGGATTGCAGGGTGGGATGCCAGGTAATGAAGGAAGAGAATAATGTTTACTTCCTAGCTTTATTTACAACATGGAGGAAGGGGAAACAAAATTCAAATAGCCCACTACAAAAAAAGAACAATGCAAAACCTTGGACTAGATTTACAAATTTCCTGAATTTATGGGACAAAAGATTAGGATGGAATCTGAATTAGTAAAAGGGAGTACTATACCAGTGAGTTAAAAAAAATTCATTTATATATTCAAATGCATAACGTTTCCCCCTTAATCTATAAATCTTTTCCAGCCAAGCCCCATAGTTTGCCACTTAAGTAGCTGTGACCTATAATATAAATATGGGAAATTTTAAGATTTCTTTTTTATATTTGAACATAAGATCAATTTGATTTGATAAATATACATAATTATATATTATTAGAGTTTATTGAGGCAAAGTCCCTAGAGAACAGCAAAAGCATACATTAACTGTTTAGGTTAATATAATACTCACTATATCTGTAGTAATTATGTAGTAACATAGTACTAACTATATATTTGATATTGTAGTAACTGTCAAGATGAAGTCTTGAATAATGAAGAAAGTGAAGACTGTGGAATCCGAAATCCTTAGTTTAAGTCATGAAATGTACTGGTTATGTCTGGGAAATCCACTTAAAATCTTAGTGCTCTAAGCCACTCTATAAATAATACAGTAAGGTAAAGAATAGTTGAAACTCTGCATTAGAAGGAATTTTCTCCACAACAGTTCCCTATAACATACAAATTCAGAGGTTCACTGCCTCTGCTTAATAATTTGTCAACTTTCAAATAGTATGCTTTATTTCATGAAACACTGGATATATTATACTATTTTATTTTCAAAATTAAACCATTAAGGGAGTAGAACAAGATGCATTATAATAATTTTATAACTAAGGAAATTGAGATTCTGAGGACTTATGTGAATTTCCAAGGTCACATCTAGTACATGAAAGAGCTGTGATTAAAAATAACTCTTCTGACTTAAATTCAGGGTGTATTTGTCTACTATAACATAGCTTCTTTTAAGAAATGGAGATAGTAATAGAATTTTAATTAGACTGGACTCTATCAATCTGATATTAAAATTAGGAAATAAACATTAATGTGACAATAATAAAATGTTCAACACTTGTAGGAAGCCAATAAGAGAATAGATAAAATCTGAGACTCCTCTTTTGACCCCTTTTGTGATCCTTGTGATTTCTGGTTGAAAAGTATTGCGGCCTTATTGAAAAGTTTTTTTTTTTTTAAACCCTTGTACTTCGATGTATTGTCTCATAGGTGGAAGATTGGTAAGGGTGGGCAATGGGGGTCAAATGACTTGCCCAGGGTCACACAGCTGGGAAGTGGCTGAGGCCAGGTTTGAACTATTGAAAAGTTTTAAGTTACTAGCAATCCTGAATTTAAAGGATTAACACTGTTCCCCTTTGACCAGGAATGCTGCTGCCTGGTATAGCCAAGGCCAAAATCTTGGAGGGGGCAATTTGACCCTGAGAGGGGTATTCCCCAACTTGGCTTCCTGATAAGAACCCAGTCAAAATTTAGCCTTGGCCTTGGTCTATTCTGAAACCAATGTTCTGTGTTTTGATGTGACATAATTTGTAATTTCTATGCATCTGCAAAGTTTCGGGGTGGGGTTCTTTTGTGTGAAATGAGTCTTGAAATATATATAATAAACTCCATGCTCCTGGAGCCAGAGCTGGAAGCATGAGGTAAAAGATAATTCCCTTGTTTCTTCCTTATTTCCTTATCAACTAAACTGTCCTTATCAGATTATCAGAGATGATAAAGACATCTCGACAAAGAAAAACATTTATTAAAAATTAGGAAAAATGATACAATATGCCATTAAATATCATTGCTTCACTATCCAATATCTTAGAATTTTTGAATAACTCAAGGATATCATACATGATTGTTTTTTAACGAAAAACTAGAAAATCTTGCTTTGTGAATTTTCTATACATTTTTATAAGTTAGGGGAATCAATTAAAAGAAAACTAAGTTTTTGGAACAAGGATTTCTTGAGCATCATGTCACATTTTATACTTTATTACTATTAAGCATTGTAACTATTTCATCACAATCTCATTATACTAAATGACCACTTTCAATTCAGTTTACAAACACTAGCTTTATATGAAACTTATCATATTTTAAAAGTGTTACTTAGAATCTAGATTTACGCACCTATCTTTCCCAATAAATCATATTGGCTATACTTCATTACTTAAATGTGAAAGATTTTGTTATAAATAGGGGATACTTTTGCACTGTGATTTTAGTGAAGTATGTAACAGTGTGGACTGAAATTTGCAGGGGAGCAGGCAGTGGGAGTTGGAATGGACCTTGAAACAGCCCAGCAGAATGTTGCCAATTCAGAATGTGAAAGGAGGGGACACTGAGGAAGAGGAGTTTTCTCAACAGTCACTTCACTCCTGACCAGACTGGAACACTGGTGGATTGTTTTTCTTGTTGGGGAGGTTTTGATTTGGGGTGGATCCTGAGTGAATTTTATTAGTGCTTTTATTAGTGATTATTGGGAGATCACACTACTAACATCAATTCCCACTATCTTCATTTACCAACAAAGAAGATATTGAACAGCAATTCTTCAATTTGGCCAGAGAGCTGGAACTCCTGGGGGAGCTGGCTTGAATGAGGGGATCTTCCCTGATCCTACTAGAATCCATTGATCCTGTTACTTCCCTCATATTAGTTTAGAAATATTTGATAGGAGACTGTAGGGGGAAGAGAGAGTGAGCTACTGTGACCAAGCCTCAGAAGAAGTCCAGAGCTGCTCTCTTGGGGAGAAGACATAGCTGATAGTGAAGTTCATCCTTTCCCTCCTTCCTTGATTCCCCTATACCTTTTTCCCCTGTACCCTTAATTTAATTTATCATTTAATAAACTCCTGATAGCTTGATACTTAGAGTCTGGAGCAGTTACACTGAGAAGGGGAGGTGACTGATTTGGTGGCCGAGGGGAAGACTATTTCCAAAGACCATCTTGAGGGGTAAACTACTTGAACTTAGGAGTTGGGGAGGCATGTCTTAACAGTGATGGCTCTGAGGGTGGGATCCAACCCATTAGAGTCACAACTGAACACCAACACCTTCTCTCAACATCCTCACTATAGCTTTGCCAGTTTGGGGACCTCTTAGAGTTTATTCCCTCATAGGTCTTTCCTGGGGTGGGGGTGAATGATAGCTGATATGGCCCATTGAAATCAAACAAGGGGGAGTGTAGATATACCCCCACCATCAATATTCACCCTCATACATGTAGAAAATTCCAATGTAAGAATATTCTTGCTATTAATGTGGTTATGTCACCTTAGGTTCAACTTATAGTCTCAGAAATATATCTAGAGCCAAGATCAAATTATTTGCCCAATATCACAGAGATAGCATGTTTCAGAAATAGGACTTGAACCCAGAACTTGTTATCTTTGATGTCATGCATTTTCTATTGTATGTAATGAATTTGAGTACAACTAGCATATTCATCTGTGTACTTTTGAATTCATAATTATCCTAAATACAGAAGTTATCAACAACAAATCAGAGTAGGTATTTAAATAAGAGAGGATAAGGTATTCATTTTCATTCACCTATGTGGATGGACTGTGTAAAATATACATTCAAAGTAAGCATTGTTATCTCTCTTAGATATAGAAGAATTTCACAGTTTGCTTCTTATATGGTATATATGGTGCTTTCAGGGAGGACTGGCCTCTATGCTGTTAGGGTTTACCAAATTCTCTTCTGAAGCTCTCACCTGGGGCTCCAGGAAGCTGCAATGTACAGATCCCAATCAAACAATCTTGGCATATGAACTAAACCAGTTTGAGGGTAACCAATAGGCTTCAAAAACATCATTGGGATATATCTGCCCCAAGTATTGGGAAGACTTCCCCCAGGTAAATGGGTGAATGAGAACAATTTGTTCTAATGGCAATTAACTTGGATGAAGCAGAAACTGTAGAGTGTTTAGAGATTGGTCACACATTGAAGGCAATAAGGCCATCCACTGCATCCTATGTCATCATCAGTCATCCTGACTTTTGACAACATTGGACTTTGATAACTCTAAAGAAAGAGTTGAGACTGCTTTTGTGTAAGTTTTTGTTACTTAAATTTTTCAATTTATTCACAAATTAAGATGTCATTTCAGAATTATCTGGTCATATCTTTTGACTATTTTTCAATTGGGGAATGCTATGTATTCTTATAAATTTGACTCAGTTCTTTATATATTTCAGAAATGAAGCCTTTCTCAGAGAGAGTTGTTATAAAGATATTTTCCCCCACTTTTTGGTTTGCTTTATAACTTTGGTTGCATTGATTTTATTTGTCCTGAAACTTTAAATTTAATGTAATTAAAGTTATATATTTGATATTTCATAATGTTCTTTATGTCTTATTTTGACTTAAACTCTTTATTTTTCATAACTGTGACAGTTAAAATATTTTGTGCTCTCCTAATATGTTTATCACCTTTTGTTTCTAAAAAATGGACCAATTTTGAATTTACCTTGGTATAAGACATGATGTTTTGGTCTATGTCTAATTTCTGCCACATTGTTTTCACTCCTCCCAGCAGTGGAAACTGGAAAAAATGTTTTCTCCCAAAAGCTTGGATCTTTGGATTTGTCAAACTGTAGATTATTGTGGTCATTTACCATTGCATTTTGAGGGCCTAATCTATTCCATTGGTCCTCCATGCTATTTCTTAGCCATTGCCAAACTGTTTTGATGGTTGTTGCTCTATAATATAGTTTGAGATTTTACATGGCTAAGCTAACTTCCTTCATTTTTTTTTCATTAGTTGACTTGATATTCTAGATCTTTTGTTTTCCCAGGTGTATTTTATCATTACTTTTTCAAGCTTTATGGATTAATTTTGGGTAGTCTGCTTTGTGTGGCACTGAATAAATTAATTAATTTAAGAAGAATTGTAATTCTTATTATATTGGCTCAGCCTACCCATGAGCAATTAATGTTTTTCCAATTGTTTAGATGTGACTTTATTTGTATGAAAAGTGTTTTATACTTGTGATCCTATCAATCCTGGGTTTGTTTAGCAAGTGGATTTTCAGGTATTTTATATTGTTTCCAGTTACTATAAATAGGATTTCTCTTTTTATCTATTGCTGTTGAGCTTTAACTATATTTAGTTATATGAAAATGTTCCAAATCACATTTATTTAGAGAAATTCAAATTAAAACAACTCTGAAAAATTGCCACACACTGACTAGACTGTCTATGATGATGAAAAAGGAAAATAATGAATGTTGGAGAGGATGTGGAAAAAAGAGACCCTAATATACTCTTTTTTAAAAACCCTTAACTTCTGTGTATTGACTCCTAGGTGGAAGAGTGGTGAGGGTAGGCAATGGGGGTCAAGTGACTTGCCCAGGGTCACACAGCTAGGAAGTGTCTGAGACCAGATTTGAACCTAGGACCTCCGGTCTCTAGGTCTGACTCTCAATCCACTGAGCTACCCAGCTGCCCTCCCCAATATACTCTTAAATGAGCTATGAACTGATAAAAAAAAATCTTAAGAAGAATCTGGAACCGTGTTCAAAGCACCATTTCCACTTCTAAGTGATTAAAAAAAGGAGAAAAGAACCTACCTGTAAAAAAAAAAATTATAGCAGCTCTTTTTTCTTTGTCAAAAAAACTAGAAACTGAAGGAATGCCAATTAATTGCGGAATGGCTAAACAAATTATAGTATATGCTCATAATACTATTGTGCAATAAGAAACAACAAACAAGATGATCACACAGCACTCATGCCTGCATACACACACACACACAGACACACACACACACACACACACACAAAGAATAAGAAAGGTTCATATGTGTTGATGTAAAGTGAAGTGAGCAGAACCAGCATAATTTTATACATAATAGCAAGAACAATATATGATGATCAACTGTAAATGACAACTTAATATATGTGAAATCTATATCATTTTATCTGCTTTCTTAAATAAAAGAGAGGATTAGGAGTGAAGGAGAGAACATGGATTTCAAAATGTCAGAAAAATGCTAAATTATTTCAGTATAATCTGGAAAAATAAAAAGGAGATAGACATACTAAAGAAAAAAAGTGAAGACATCATTTTGTGATGAGATTGATCCTCTTCTAAAACAAAGGATGGGCAACAAAAACATACATCCACCTCCTTTCAACAGTTATTTATGAAAATACATAGGCTATTATCATCTTATTTAATGATTGATTTAATGTTAATGCATTCAAAGTGTTTTAGGTTTATTCTTTTATTCATGATAAAGAATAATATAGTTTTAAAAAAATAATATTCAATGTTCCTGGCCCCCTAAATGTTGTTTGATCATTTATTTAGTTCTTTATATATTAACTCTGTTTTTTCTCCTTATGAAATGCTTAACTTTTTCTAAATGTGAACTTATGCTATCACCCAATTAACTTTGAAACTTTTATTCTTTTCATAAATTATCTTTAAAATTTTATTCCATTTTACCAAATTATATTTATATGTGAGGTCCGCCTAATGTGATATATTCTCAGTGCATCCTTAGGAAGGTTCAGAGATACTCAAAGTCCAGGACAAGGAAATGTGAACTTTACAAGATAGTAAAGCAAAGAAGCTTTACTAAGAGAAATTATTCATAAAATGAAATAGATAGTCAGGGAGAATTTTTGAAAAAGGCAAACAAGGTCCCTACTTGAACTCAATACCTAAATGGGGCTCTGGCATCCTTCCTTCTCTGATCAGTAAAATCTGATGTGTTTTGGGGGAATGCTTATCTTGTATAGCAGGACCAGGCATTTAATAAGAAAAAAAAGAAACTGGCAAGAGAGACTGATGCTGATTCATGCTGGTCAAGCAAGGGAAAACTCCAGGAGGATTGAAGAGTAATTTATTTTTAAGCTACCTTCTGGGATTTAGGGCCAGTATTGCTGGTCTTTCCCTGACAGATTGATTCTGCTTGACTCTCAGGGATTTTTGAGTCTCCCCAGGGTTTCTTCCTTTAGTAGGACAAGAAAGCTTCTATATTCCTAACAAGCATGTTAACCATTCTCTCTTATGACGATCAACAGAAAATCCATTCCCATGTTTAAGATTCCATAATAGACCCACTGAACCCCCAAATCATGAGGATCCATTAATATATTTACTTTTGACATGCATCTAGAGGATATATTATTTCAAAACAAATAATAATTAAATCAAACATCATGATGAATAAAGTGATATGAAAATATAGTCTGAATACCGAAATGAGGCCCACTCTTTTACAGTTTGCCATACCATCAGTGAGGGAAGGCATATAGAAAAGGAACAGACTTGTCCAATGAAAACACATAGAAGGCATGCATGTTTTGAATAAATGTGGCCAGAGTACACTAATGAAGAGGCTCGCACCAGGATTAGGTTTGATTAGAGAACACATATGAAAGGAGATATACATGAGAGTTATATGAGACTAAAGTATTTCATATCTTCTTTCTCTGCTGCCTATTTGGCCTGTCTTCTCTACTGGAGTATTAATCAGTACTACTCCATTGGTCTTATGGTCACCTCTCTCTTTTAACAGCTTGTAGATTTCCTATCTTTAGGGCTATTCAGTGGACTTATTGACTTCCAGCTGCTATGGTATAATAACTAGAAAGTCCATCCTTGTTAATGATGAACTAAAAATGTATTTGTCCAAAATCTATGTTATGAGTCACTATACTTAGCTAAGGGCAATTGAACACGTCAGCCAGAGTACTTCTAGAATAAAGTAAAGTCTATAATTTAAATTTCCTGTGTCTAGTGATGATTCATATTCCATTATTTCAGACAACTATTTGGTTTAGTTCTAAAAAAAAAACCATTAACTCTCTTTGAATCCCTGAAAGTTATATGTGTCTCTTGAGCCAAAAAATTGAGGAAGGGAAGAGAATTTGTATATAACCTACTTTGTGCCAGGCCCAGTTAAGAGCTTTTTACACGTATTATCTCATTTGAATCTCACAACAACCCTAGGAGATAGGTATTATTATTATCCACCTATGTATAATTATTATGGACCTTGAGGAAAATGAGACAGAGATTAATGGACTTATTTAGGGTTGCATAGTTACCAAATATCTGAAGTTGAATTTGGACTCATCTCAGTATTCTATCCATTATGAAATCAACTACTTTAAGAGAGAAAATAAAAAGAAAACAAATTCCTTTACCGAAATAAAAATAATAACAAAAACTGATGATTCAGTTTGTACATCCTGTTTGCCCCCTGAATCCTCTTCAGATTATAATACAAGCAAACCTAAGTAAAAGTTAAGCAAAAAGGGCATGGTCAGTGCTTTGATTGTATAGGAACTTCCTAGAAGAGCAGTTTCTTATTGTATCCTCAGAATGCTTCAGGGTACCCAAAGCCCAGTACAGGAAAAAAGAAGTCACAATATAGTAAATCAGAGTCTATTGAAAGGAAATACTCCTAAAATAAAGAGAGAAAGATAGAAACAGACCCAAAGACCTGCCATGTAGAACTGAGTACCTTACTGGGGTCCTTTCTCCACAGAATAATTATGATTATTGTCTCTGTGTATATGTATATGTATATGTATATCTATATCTATATCTATATATCTATCTATATATATATATATTTGCATGTGAGAAAGGGAGAGACAGAGAGATACAGAGAGACAAAGACAGAGAGAGAGAGAGAGGAAAATAAAAACAACCATGGAGACTCAAACTTGGATATATTAATATGTGAGCCATCTAGGTAGAGATGGATGGTAATTAATTTCATGAAATCTGAAGTCTTAAATATCCCAATGTAGTATCCTGACAAAGGAAAGAAGAAATTATAGGACTGATCCTCTGGGTATACATAGACAAATAATTAATTATTACATGCCCACTATATTCTAGGCATTGTGCAAAATAGGTTCTAGAAATATAAAGACAAAAACAAAGCTTTCATCTCCATATATTGAATATATATGTATATACATATATAATCATAAATATCCTTAAAACTGGAAAAATCATTAGAAACAATTAATAGTATCTCACATTTATATAGTGTTTACTATGTGTCAGTATTATTCTAGATACTTTATAATTATTATCACATTTAATCCTCACAACAACCATGGGAAGTTGGTGTTATTATTATCCCTACTTTACAGATAAGGAAAGTGAAGCAAAGAGAAGTTAAGTCATTTGCAAAGGATTACACAGCTACTGAGAGAATAATGATAAGTTAATACTGAGGTTTTCCTGATTTCAGATCTTGTATTCTACTAAGTAAATTAGCTGCTCTTTAGTCCATTATCCTTACTTTGCAGGGGGGCGGGGAATTGATATTTAAAGTGGACAGAGAGAAGTTGAACATTTATTCCTGAGTTTTGTCCAAGACAGTTATCACTAAATATTGTATTGCCTCATAAACTAAAATATGTTATATTCCATGCACCTGGTGAGTGTTGGATTATAAGGACAAAAGCAAACCATTCCCTATATTCAAAGAGTTTATGTTATAAACGGGGAAGACAATACAGAAAATAAATAGAAAGGAAACAGAAAGTGACTTTGTGGGGAAAGCTGTAGTACCTGGGGCAATCAGAAAAGCCCTCATGCTAAAGGTAATGGTAGAGCTTTATCTTAAAGGAAAGCAAGAATCCCCTAGAGGTGTTGGTGATGAGGGAAATCATTTTAGACATGGACAGTAACTTGCACAAAGGTACAGATGAGGAAGATACAGAGCTGTGCATGAAAAATTCATGAAGGGCAATAATGTGAGGTAAGGTAAGAAAGGTTAGAAAAAATCAGGTTGGAAGAGTTTAAAATGCCAGAGAAATTTATATTTGATCCAAGAGGAAATGTGAAGCCTCTGGAGATTTTGGAGTAAGGGATCAAATGGTGAGACTCTTGCTTTAGGGAAGGTGCTTTGCTAACTATGTGGAGGAGTAGACATTAGAGTAGACAGAGACTTAAGGAAAGTTAACTGGTTAGAGAGATGTTGCAAAAATTCAGGCAATAGGGAATTAAATTAGGATAGTGGCTTTATAAATAGGAAAAAGTGTATATATAATTGATGTGATAGTAGAAATGACAATATTTGGCAACTGGTAAAATATGTGGAATGGGTGAGAACAAAAAAATTGTGGAAGATCCTAATCCATGTTCTCTGTCCTGAGCATTGATCTTGCCTCACCAACTGATTGATATACATTTCCCCTTGGATTCCCCCATTGGAATTAACTTCCCCCTCAAACATCTCTTCTCTAAACTTCTTTTTTCATTCAACTGTGCTTTCAACTTTCTAATCACTCAGCTTCACTGTTTCAGTATTTCTGAATTCCAGTGGGTCTTAGTCACCATCTTGTTGAAACTATGATAGAAAAAGAAATCCCTCTAAAATACATGTAACTTTTTCTCAGAACCATGTTCAACATTCTCATTTCTCTTGCCTCCTTTCAATGTAATTAGTTGCCAAGCATTGTCATTTATATTTTCACTTCTATTGAAGTCACACTCTTCTCTATTCAAAGACTCAGTGACAATTTATGACTTTATTACCTTTCACTTGGATTAGAAACTTTCCCCATTCTTTTCCCTATTTCCAGGCTCTCTTCTATGCAATCAATTCTCTTCACAGCTGCTGTATTAATAGTTTCAAAACAAATCTGGTCATATCACTACTATTCAAAAGTTTTCAAGGTTTCCACTTTACATCTAGAGTCAAATACTAACATCTTCACTTTTTAAATCCCTCAATAATCTGTCTTCAGCCCATATCAAACCATATTTTTCATTACCCTCCTTTATCCTGTCTATATTACAATTTCAGTATTCTATTAGCTGTCCTACAATGTACATTTCTCTTCTTGTCTATGGCCTATCCCATTGACTATCCCCTAAATAGAATTCAATTTCTCTTTTCTTTGTTTCATAGAATCCATAGCTTTACTCAAGTCACGAATGAAGTCCCAACTTCTATCTTTATTTCTCAAATATGAGTTTTTACTTTACTCAAATTATCTTTTTGTTAACTAATCTGTGCATATATTTTTGTTGTTGTTGTTGTTGTTGTTTTTATTTTTAAACACTTAAATTCTGTGTATTGACTTATAGGTGGAAGATTGGTAAGGGTAGGCAATGGGGGTCAAGTGATTTGCCCAGGGTCACACAGCTGGCATATATTTTTAATAAAGATAATTTATTTGAGAAATCTTGTATCTCTAATTCCTAGTACATAAATGTTTGTTGAATTATATTGAAGTTTTAATATAATATTTTCCTTTATCAGAACTATCATTGAACAGCACAAACACATATATGTTAAAATTAAAATGAAATATTATATAAGAAACTATTTTTGAAGACACCATCAACTTAATAGGAAAAAAAAGGTTCTCCAAAGTTTAGCAGTGTTTTGTTCTCTCAAAACCATGAAAAACCCAGTAAAGTTCCTCTCGCTCTTCAGCCTGGAACTGGACCTGAAGGAGCTCTGACTGGGACCTTGGACTTGGTCAGACTGTTCTTAAATCTCTCCCTTAGAACTACAAATGATGAGTAAAAAAGGCTGACTCCCTTAGCTTCCCTAGAGATACTAGCCTCCAGAGGGCCTTTGATTAGGAGGAGACCTCGTGGTTAAAACCCTTCTTAATTGACTTTTAGGCTCTCCAGCTGGGGCCTCTGGAGCCCTGCCAAAGTAAATTCAAGACTTGAACACAGAATCTAATTCATTAATCTAGATCTCTTACTCTACTCTCTTCTCATTTCTCTACTGCTATTCTCTCCTATAATTTATAAATAAATTATTAAATATAATTTATGAATAAATTATTAAATATAATTTATAAATAAATTATTAAAATCATTTTAGAATTGATGTTTATTCAATTCTTGGAGACCACTCCTTTAAATATTTAGTCCAAACAAAACCCTAATTTTTCCCTTTTACAAATACTGTATTAAAAGGTAGAGAAACAAATAGAAGTTCCTACCAAAATTTTTATATAGAGAGCAGGAAGCCAAAAAGAGCTCCCACATGCATGATATTTTAACTCTTCAGTTTAATTTACTTCTACCAGAACAATCTAGATTTCTCACAAAGGTTGAAAGATTTCCTACACCTATAGATTTGTGACAGGTATACATCAGTCCATAGGTTTTTTAAACATCACACAGTAAGTGGCTATATAGAAACTCATGTGAATCATATATAAAAATGGGTTTGTTTGCTATCATTAATAACTGGGATACCCTGAATTTGGGGGATTTTGGTACTTTCTTTGAATGTGCATTATCTACTTTTTTATTGTTTTTGCATATCTGCTATTTTGTAAAAAGCATTTGCATTCACACAGTGGATCATGGCCAAGTTTAAAAAGGAAATGGTTCTCATTTTTGGTGAGGAACCTTTGGATTCTACCTCTCCTTGGCTGACACAGTGTGCCATTGATTCTAAGCTATATATTTTTTATTTTAAAACATTTTTATTATTGTTTTTTTCCTTGTGTTTTCAATATAGTTTTTGAGTAGTTTGAAGTACATGTAAACAATATTAATCTTTTTTGCAGTAACATAAAGTTTAAAATATATTTATTATAATATTAATGCATGCCCAAAAATCTTTATACTATAGAAATAATGCCACTAATTGTTTAAAAATTATGGGACTTTACTTAATGATTCTGTCTGATTCCTGAAGAAGGAATTTAAAAAGAGCCATTGTACAGTGCCAAAAAAGCACAAAGCTAACCTGCATAGTTGCCAATCAAGCACAAGGTCAAAGAGACCAACCAATTCCAGTGGGATTTATGTAATTTTGAGCCAAAACAAGAGGATTTGAATTTGTTTGGGGTTTGAGGTTGCAGTTGTTCTGAGGCCAGACTTCCCTGACCCCTATCAAGCATCTCACTTTGGCTACTATTCTTTCTCCTATAATCTAGTCCCTTTTCTCTCTTTCATAGTGTGGCAAACTTTCGGTAGTCCTGGCTTATGGGTGGGTAAATGTACAATTGCTTAAATCACTTTAATTAGGTCCTGATTCAAGGATTTGTTATAGGTTTATTTTTCCTTTACTTATATTTCTTTAGACATAAGACTTTAAAATTTTATGTTTCATCCACAAGTTATTTCTTCTCTTTTATGTGGATTTTTAAAATGTTTTTTATTTCCTTTGCAATTGATTCATATACCTTATAACTCAGCCATTTATCCCTGATTGATCCTTGTGTTATTATCAACCTCAGGGGGGACTATGTTATTGTTATGAATTAATTTGAGCAATTTCAGGATAAGAAACTTGCTACCTCCTAGAATCCAGAATACAAACCTCTTTGGAGAAGGCACTATGAAGATGCCTACAGAGACCACACTCTGCACCAGAAGATCTATATTGGACTTTGGGATTCATATTGGACTATGGGGGGTTGAAAGCATTTTTTTAACATTTATTAATATTCATTTTTAACATGGTTACATGATTCATGCTCCTACTTTCCCCTTTACCCCCCATACCCCCCACTCATAGCCAACACGCATTTCCACTGGTTTTATCATGTGTCGTTGATCAAAACCTATTTCCAGATTGTTGTTAGTTGCATTGGTGTTGTAGGAAAATATAAGTAATGGGGTCACCAGGGATATTAAAATCAACTATGGGGTTTGTGGGAACACGCTCTGGGATGTAAGAGAGACTAAAACTGGACACTGAAGTCTTGTACAACTACACCACTCCCAACTGAAAAATAACAGCCAACTGTCACTCTGGCCAGAGGCCTTGAATTAACTGACAAGGTAACAAGGTGAAATTGGGTTTTAATTAGAAACAACTAAAAGGAGGGATAGGAATGACTACTCTAAAATCTTAACACCTAATAACAAAACCCAAAGGGACAGGGAAGGACTTATTCACTACACTAATTTAAGCTATCTAACTAACAGGGCCCAAGGAGCTATACTGGTGTCTCTGGTTTCTGCCTCAAACCTGGAACCTGCCAGGCTTGAGTAGGGCTTTTGTGGCTTTGGGATTTCTCACTGCAATCCACTGATGATCTCTGGATGCCAGGAGCTACAGTTGTCTCAGGAACCAAGAAGAAAGGGTTTTGCTTGGAGCACTGTCCACCAGAACTCCAATTTCACCTCTTCTCTTGGCTTTGTAGATCTTGTTCTTTTTAGATGCCACACCACACAGGATCCAGGGGAAAACAGGATGCAAGGTGTCCTTTGCTCTGAGGTCTCCCAGGCTGGCAACAGTTTTTGCCTACCACTAATGGAGTCCACACACAGCACAAATAGACTTCCTCCTCCTTCATTCCAACCTGGAATTCCCAGCTCCAGCTCCTTCCTGCTAGGTACTTCCTAATCAATATATAATCAATATCTAATAACTAGCTAATCTAATCTTACTCATAACAGTGTGGTAGTTTTGAGTCTACATCCCCAATCAGAAATCATTTGTTTTGAATGTATACTCTTCTGCCAAAGGGGACTATCCCCAAATTGTTTTGTTTTTTTTTTTTTGGTCGATGTAGCAATCATTGATTTTATTCTCTTTTCCTTTTATCTAAAAATTATTGCAATTATTAAGTTGGTTACGTTTTCATGATCCTTTTGGGGAGAATGGTCTCCCAATAGGATCACAGGGGGCTATATATAAATGGAGATTTTGAACCTTCGACTTCATCCCTGTTATCAAGAAATGAATAGGGCAAACTGAGTGGGTCTACAAAGCCAATTTGTGTGTGAGGAAGGATAAAGGGGATATTAGGTGATTATAAGGTGATTGGAGGAGGAATAAGGATAAGGGAAGGTATATAGGAGATAAGGGAAATGGGATATGTAGGAAAAGGCAGCTCAAACAGGTTTATTCTCAGAGGCTTAAGACAGAGAATAAAGGGAAGAAATTAGGGCCAGTAAGAAATGTTTAGGTTTGGCTGGAGGGTTTCTCTTGTTAATTTCTAAATTCTCTTGAGGGAGGAGCCAAGTCAAACTGATGGCTGGAGGAAGACTCGGGGAGGTACTTCCTGCCAAGATGGATGCCCCCAGCTCCCCTCAAGAAATAGAAGAAAAATGATTCCTTCCCCTTGAGCCCTTGTCTTAATTTTCGACACAATGATTCACCAGAGTGTTTGAATAGGTAACAAGGGGATTTATTAATACCAGGGTCAGTCAGAAGGGGAGAGGGGATAGGGGTTTTCTAACTGCTACTAGGGAGAGGGCTGATTGTGGGGGATGGGTCTCAGAGAGGTTTAGACAAAGAGAGTCTGGCTCTCCCAGTCAGGAAGATATGACTGCCTTTTAAGTAAAGTCTTTATCAAATCACTAAAACTAGGGATAACTTATTTGAGGATACTCTACTAGTCTACAGAAATTAAAACCCACAATGTTCAATCACCAAGCCCTCCCTTCCACCCAGGACCCACAGGAAATTCAGGGGAAGGGGAGGGATATGGATGGAGAGCTCAGGGAGGGGTCCAGAGAAATGAGATAGGTTTAAATTTCCCCAAGACAAGTACAGACCAAGGCCGAAACAAAGCCAAGTTGAAAGGCCAAAGCAAACGCTTCCAACCACAGCAAAAGCCAGAATGCAAAAGCCCCGTTAGTTGGAACTTCACCTCTATTTATAGCTTTAAGTTCTAACTGACTTTCTGAAGATTCTAAGATGTTTAACTGATTTTTGTGACCATTAGAAATTACAGAAGCAAAAAGTTTCTGTTAGCCACCTTGCATTACATCCCCTATAAGTCCATTAGTATTTCCCAAAATTCCCTTTAAACTCTCCTGTGCCTCCACGTTTGCATGGTTATGTGTCATTTAAAGTCACTTGGGGTCCTTAAAACTACATTTCCTGTGGTCCAATGGGTTTCTTATTTTGGATTACATATTCAAGGTGAGGTGTTTTAAATAGGGGGGAAGTGACTTTGAACTTCGTCTTTAGCTACCTGAGCGCACGGAGGTGACAATAATGGCTGGGGTGGCATTTTTGAATTCTTACTGGCCTGTGGTCTAATGATTTTTATCTCTATCAGCATGGCTTTTATTAAAATACTATTCTCCCTTTTGATCTCGGACCTCATCATTTTAAATTATAACAGTTTGGCAAACCAGAAGGTTGAAATTCGAACTCTCAATTTTCCAGATAGCCTAAAGAGAGCCATGCCTGTTTTTTGGCCATCTTGCTCAGCTTTTTTGGGCAATTTTTTAAAAAAGGAAAGTGGCTTTCCTCACCATGCTTTTGCTAAAAGCAACTGCACGTTTTTGCCTCAGGCGGGACTCAGCCAGCCAGTCCAGCCAAAACCATCTTGGGAGGTCAGGCCAGCCAATTCTGGCTTTTGGCTTTAAAACTAAAATGCTGGAGCCCAGCCAGTGTGTCTCTGCTGCTGATCTCCTGACTCCTGACCTGATCTCCATTCCTGCCGTGCCTCAAGCCTGCAAGCATCCCAGTACCACTGCCTCAAGTTCCTGCCTACACTGATCTCTGCTGCTTTTGCTGACTCACCACTTCTCAGATCCTGCCCCTGGTGCTGCTGGAGTCCAGAACCCCGATCCCCAACAGCGATGACCCTCCCACTTCCCCCACCCCCCACTCCCAGCTGCTGCTTTAACTGCCACCCAGTCCTGACTTGCTGAGATCTTCTTTGGCTGCTGCTAAAGATTTGGTATTGCCCCCCAACCCCACCCCCTCTTTGTAATGGCCTGCATTCTAGCCCTCCATGTGTTTCTCTAAAGGCCTAATTTGGACAACCCCCACCCCCACAAGGCTTTACATGTGGGATTTTCTACAAAACTGACGTAAGCTTTTCTCTAGCCCTGAGCCCACGTGGAACTAGTGTTTACCTTTGATGGGGCCACACAGCCTATTCAGACTTTCTTGTGATTAAGAACTAAAAGTCAGGGGAAGAAATATTCACCCCCATACTTGCTCAGAACTTTGAACTTAAAAAAAACCCTTAAACTCAGCAGAACTCAATCAAAAGAACCTTAAATTGAACCAGGGGTAGACTTTTAAATCTTGGAACTGAATGAGTTTTATTTCTTTTTTAAAGAGACTATATCTTACCTTATTTTGCTAATTAGTTTTGTAAATTAATCTTGCTTATTTCGTTGATTTTCCTATTGCACTGAATCATTTTAAGTTAATGTAGTTTGTGGCTGCTAGATTAATTCTGTTTATGATTTTATTGTAACTCCCAAATAATGAAAAAAAAATTAGAACTGGTAAGAGGTTTTGACCAGCTTGTTATCTGATACTCATTATATTTCCTAATTTATTTCAGGTTTCATTTTTACTGTAATCATAAACAATGCTATGTTCTCGTACCATTTGAAAGTTACACATTTTAAATTGCCTTAATTGTGTTCAGCCTTGGAGAGTTTGGTGCTTGCCTTGAGATTTAAATTATAATTTTATGAGAGGTCTTTTAAAAATTTACTTTAGATGCTTAGTACCCTTCTGTATAAATGATAAGGTTTTTATGTATTTATTTTAAAGAATTGTTGTCTTAAAGGATAAGCTTTATATATTTTATTGTGAAGAATTGTTGTCTTATATGTTTTTTTAATATTAGTCTATGTTTTAGCCTCTTTTATCAGAAGGGTCTAGAATTCTTGAGGATAATTTAGACCAGAAGGTTTTTTTTTTAATATCAGGTTTTTATATGGAAGCATTAATAGAATTTGTTGAGAAACCCTTAGCCAAGGTTTAAAAGTTGTAACAAGTGTATGATTTTTTAAACAACATTGTTTATTGTTTTAAAATGTGTTATTAGAAATATGGTACTCTATTTGAATGTGCATTGTGAATCTGCTATTACACTCATAGAAAATCTCATTTTTGGGTAACAAAACCCTTCTAGTTCTAAGCTATATATATTTGATTTTTAAAACTTTTTTTTAATTAGAGCAATTGATTTTTCCTTTTTCTCATCTTGTACTGGAAGTACATATATAATCATTATTTATTTTTTTTATTTTACAGTGATATCAGCTTCATGCAAACATCTGAAGAGCCTTGAGATTGTGATTTAATGCCTCTCTGATTCCAGGAGAAGTACCGAGCCACATGATCAGAGACTTGACTAAAAGATATGCATGGATTGCAGAGTTCTATGCCAATACTTTAGGGCTTGGAAATTGGGGTTTGAGTCCTGGAGTCCCAGTCTTTTCTAAAACTTTAGAGGATGTGGGTCCCCTCAACTTAAATTTCTAGTGAAGCACCTAAGATTGGCTATCATTTAATGGCTCATTCCCTGAGAAGGTACAGGGAAAAATCTGATCAAAGAAAGGCATTTCCCTTATTCCTCTCTATATATAGAGAGAGTAAATGTAACATAAGATAAATTAGTTTTATATTGAATAATATAGAAAGAAATCAAATGAAATGAAGGCAAGTTAAGCCTTTCATTGGTAAAAGGCATGAAAATCCAGTGAAGAGAAGAACTTATTTAAAAGCAGAACTAGTCAAGTGGGGAGAAAAAGTATATTTTTAAAATTCCCTGAAGAGAAGAATTTCTTAAAAGGCAGAATTGAACATATGGAAAAAGAGGTTCAAAAATTCACTGAGGAAAAGAACTCTTTATAAAGTAGAACTGGCCAAATGGAAAAGGGGGTACAAAAACCCACTCCAGAAAACCATGCCATAAAAATTAGAACTGGGCAGGGGAAGCAAATGACTCCATGAGACACCAAGAAATAATCAAAGTTAAAAGGAAAAAAAATAGAAGAAAAGATTCAAGAGAAGAAAAAAAGAGTAAGCAAACAAACAAACAAACAAAGAAATTAAAAGATATTCAAAAAAGTTAAACTTTACTTCCTTACATGGGTAGATGATTCTTGTGACTCCTGAAAACTTAATCATTATTACTGTTAGGAATACACATAAAGAGTAAGGGTATGAATTATATGTAATGGATAATGTTAAAAAAATAAGGCATGAGGAAGACAATTCACTGGTAAAATGTACAAGGGGAAAATAGAATGGAGAACATTATTGCACATAAAAATCATAAAAAAAGCTTTTATGATGAAAGGGAAGATGGGGAACATGGGGAGGAGAGAAAGTGAACCTTAATCTTATCAGAATTGGCTTAATAAGGGAAGATCACAAACAGTCAGTTGTGTATAGATATCTATCTTACCCTATAGGAAAGTAGGAGGGCAATGGGATAATAGAAGGGGCAGGGTTGATAGAAAAGAGGGCAAATTGGGTGAAATTTTGGTAAGAAATTAAACAAGAGGAAATAGAATGGAGAATCATACACAGTATAAATAGTGCAAAGTTTCTTTTTAATTAAAATATCTCTCTAGTAAAGGCTTCATTTCTCAAATATTTAGAGAAATAAGTTGAATATATAAGAATATAAGTCAGTCCCCAAATGATAAATGGTGAAATGATAGGAACAGGCAGTTCTCAGACTAAGTAATTAAAGCTCTCCATAATCATGTAAAAATGCTCTAAAAAACTATTAGAGAAGATGAAATTAAAACAATTCCGAGGTACCACCTAGCACCAATAAGATTGGTTATTATGACAGAAAAATAAAATGATAAAACTTGTAGGGGAAGTGGGAAAAGTGAAACACTGATGCACTGTTGGCAGAGTTATAAATTGACTCAGTCATTCTGGTGAGCAATTTTGGTCTATGTCCGAAGGCATATAAATACATTCCTTTTGACCCATGAATACCCTTACTAGTTTGTATCCCAAAGAAATAATAAAAAAGACAAGGCAAGACCTAAATGTACAAAAATATTTATAGTCCTTTCTTATAGCAAAGAACTGGAAACTAAGGGATATTCATTCATCAATTGAGAAATGGATGAACAAATTTCATTGTATGATTGTAATGGAATATTATTGTCATAATAAATGACCAACAAGATGATCACTAAAATACCTGGGAAGATTTAAATGAAATAATATAAACGAAAATGAGTATAACCAGGAAAATATTGTACACAGCAACCACAATAAGATTCAATGATCAACTGTGAATGACACTATTGTCAGTAATGCAAGGATCTAGGATGAATCCACGGTACTCATGATGTAAAGGGCTATCCACTGCTATAGAAGGAAATTACACAAATGCAACCTATATCATATTATCTGTCATCTTGGAGAAAGGAGAGTAGTGGGAGGAAGAGAGAAAACATGAGTCACAAAATATCAGAAAACAATTATTGAAAATTTTACTGATATGTAATCTGGAAAACATTTAAACTTAAATTAAAAAACTTTCTACATATAATTAAAGAAAGCAAAAAGTAGCATTTCTTTACAATCATGCACCACAATTTGTTAAACCATTCCCAGTCAGTAGATATCCCTTCAGTTTCTAGTCCTTTGTCAAATAAAAAGAGCTGCTATAAATATTTTTGTGCAAGTTCATTCTTTTCATTTATCTTTGAGCTCTTTGGCATAAAATATTATGTAAAAGTGCATAAATACTGTTATTTATAATTACACCTATCACCTTAATTATATAAGATATGGTAAAGTGAAAAGATAATAAGAATTTGTATTGTGCCTACAATGTGCCAGGCACTATGCCTTCTTACCTCATTTGATCCTTTACCACCTTTGATCCTTAGGCATTGTTATCATCATATTATAATTGATGAATTTGAGACAGATAGAAGTGACTTGCCAAGGATCTGGTTCTTCACTATATCTATTGCACCACTGGGCTACTTCAATATGCTGATCTTATTAATTGTAGTAAAACATCATGAAAGTGCAATCCATACTTTACTTTTACCTTCCTTCTTTTGGAGATTTTTCAAATTTATATATATATATATATATATATATATTTTTTTTTTTCTCTAACTTATTTCTAA
>NC_058132.1:538760464-538800540 GCF_016433145.1 Gracilinanus agilis
TTTTTTCTCTAACTTATTTCTAACTTGATCAAAGGATGAAGTGTTCTGATACAAAGAAGGAGTCCAATGCTGTGGTAACACTAGAGAATTCATAGTTTGAAGAGTGAGTCAACCAGGTAACCTGAGAAAGTAGTGAACTCCTAGAGTCTTTTGCAGATAATGAACTATCACTCATATTCCTGGACAGAGCCCAGTACTTCCTAACTTTTAAGATGTGGTGAACATCCTGAGGAGGGGAGAAGATATACTTCTTTCCTAGTCCTCATCTCATAATCTAAGCTATACAATAAAGTCAAGGGCAAGTTGAGAAAAGTCATGGGCATTGAAGCCAATCTGAGATATTTTATGTAGTGTGACTCCACAAATTTTACCAAGTGGATGAACCTCAGTCTTGCTTTTCCTTTAGCCATACCAACTAAGACTGACAACTGCTACTGCATTTAGAAGTTTCCTGTAGAGGTGTTCATTGTCCAGCGTGTGTTTTCAGGATACATTGTGACCATTCTTTATGAGCATGTCACTCTGAGTATCTGTCCAGAGGCCCATTCTCCTGGGATATTCTCATGGTATCCTATTTTCTTTCCTGTCAAGGAAAAAGCATCACTATGCAAGAAAATAAGACTATGTGCCATTCTGGCAAGGCAACAATGCCAAGAAAGTTTGATAAGAACAGGCAGTAATGGTACCTATCTGCCCAGATATTCTCCACTCAACTGATTGTTCCTATACTTCTAGTTGTGCCTGCTAGTGCTGAATGCCTAGGAACTAGGAAGCAAGCATCCAGTTCCCTAGTAGCTCTAAAAGAACCAGTAATT
This sequence comes from Gracilinanus agilis, assembly GCF_016433145.1. Lineage (NCBI taxonomy): Eukaryota > Metazoa > Chordata > Mammalia > Didelphimorphia > Didelphidae > Gracilinanus > Gracilinanus agilis. The sequence goes on from NC_058132.1 coordinate 538,761,280, forward strand.
ATTACATAGGGCAGGATCATCTTTGTCATTCATCAGATCAAGCTATCCTAAATCTGCTTTTCCTGTCTTGTATAAAGTTGGATAAAAGGGACAAGTTAATTCCAGTGCCTCCCATCTTATTCTATGATAAATGATCCTGGGCTAGAGGACAGCAGAATGGGAACCTACAGGGATAGCCAACCTTCAAAGGCTTCCTGTAGCAAACCTTATTAACACTGGACTAAATTATTTTTTATACTACTTAACTCTGTCCTTTGTTCTTTTATGTTAAATGAAATACAAATAAAGCATAATTATAACCCTTTCTTCACCTGCAAAACACTCAAAAAAGAACAACAAAACCCTAGCTCTCCTAATTTGGAAATGTTCTCTCTTTTGACATTCCAAGCTATTTTTTCTTCTTACTAACCATGTTCCAAATAGTGTTTCTACAGATACATGTCCTTTAATACCAACTTTGCTGCCAAATTGTTTCTTTTGATTAACTCCTGAATTACTCAAGAGTTCCTAGATATCAAAGTTGTTATTGATGGTATAATATCCCAAAGCAAAAATACATAAGGGATCCTTCAAGCTTGATCCATGCTCATTCCATAGGCTTACTGCTACACTGCTACCCTAGTCAATAGATATTCTTTCTGAAAGACCTTAGCATCATGTACATTTGAAGAGATATGTCAGAGGTGGGATAAAACATGATGCAGTGACATCTCTAAGAAAGCATAAAGCCTTTTCTTGAAGTAAAAGGTCAGTTCTAGAACAGCATCTGTCAGTAAGATTAAATTTAAGACTGGTTTTAAGGCCTTTCTCTTCTAATTAGATATATGAGTATTTTTTGAAAAACATTTAAAAATAGCCATATTACATACATTGAATTCACCAATATTAAGGATTCAGAAAAGAGATTTTATGTCTTTTATTTGAATATTAGCCCAATATTGGAGAGTCTTGAGTGGTTGCATGATCATGATTTCTTTGGTCACAGTCTCAATTGAGAAATCAAGTCTTAAAATGGTCTAACAGTGACATTAAATTACAAATCTTTGGATTAGTGAAAATAATATATTCGATTATGGAATATTTCCAAAAATTATCTCATTTAAAAATATCAAATTAGATGTTACTTTATTGGTAAACTCATTCACATAGTAATAGCATACCTATGTCTATTTCCAGTAAAATAAACCACTACTTTATTTTTTATTTTTATGTTTGGAAAATTTTATGTAATTGATTAATTTAGAATATTTTTCCATGGTTACAAGATTCATGTTCTTTTCCTCCCCTATCCCCACCACCCTCCTGTAGCCAACCACTGGATTTTACATGTATCATTGATCAAGACCTATTTCCATATTATTGATATTTGCACTAGGATGATTGTTTAGAGTCAATATCCCCATCAACCCATGTGATCAAGCAATTGTTTTTCTTCTGTGTTTCTACTCCCACAGTTCCTCCTCTGAATGTAGATAGTTCTTTCTCTTAAATCCTTCAGAGTTGTCCTGGATTCCTGCATTGCTCCTAGTAGAGGAGTCCATTACGTTAGTTTGTACCAGTATATCAGTCTCTGTGTATAATGTTCTGTGAAACACTATTTTAAAAGATCTCAACAGAGGGCAGTCCTTGGAGTCAGGAAACTCAAGTGATTCTTTTAAAACAAACTATCTGTGTCACCAAAGGTAAATTGCTTAATCTCTGAGTATCCTATGTAAAATTTTAAGAACAAAGGATGTTGACAAATTGCCAATCTACAACAATAGAGTGAGTTTTCATACCAGAAGTTATCCACATCCTTGAGGACTATGGGAATTAACTGTAATGAATTCATTTTGAGATTAAAACTGTTTGCAAATCATTTTAACACTAAAATGATTAGGATCATTAAATGACATAAGTTGTTTACTATAGTTTTTTCTTTAAAATAAAACTCATCTTTTTCTCTATTTTCTTTGCCTTTTATATTTTTAAAAATGCACTTCATCAATCAGCACAGTTTGGCTCTTTGAGATAGTCTAAAAACTAAGTCCTTCTAGTTAAATTGAGTTCTTTTTTTAAATTTATTTTTATTCTTATTTTTTTTTAAATCAGGGATGGTGTTTAGAGGACCTAAATGTCATCTAAGATTTGAAGAAGAGAAAACAATCACTGTTTCTCACTAATTTGGAATTTGACTAATTTTTAATACTACTAATGTATCATTTAGATATTTCTATGCAAGGACTGAATCATACCATTACTGAATATCTGTTCTATTCATATATTATGATAGCAAAAAAAAGACAACTTGGTGTTTCTCAAATGTCACAACTAAGCCTAACCATGTTTGAGTTAAGGTTGAAATCAAGTTATTAAAAAAAATTATATGAATTAAAGAAGTTTGGCACTCATCTCCTTGATATTGTATTTTTTTTTGAGAGGACTTGAGTTCCTTAAGATCCAAGACTGTTTTATTCATTTTTATGTCAAAGGCTTATTGGAATTTGGATTTAGATTTCCAAATGCCACTAAAGGCCATCAAGTCAATAGTCTTTATTGAAATTCAAGGAAATTGAGGCTTGTGTAAATGGAATTAGCTTGAGCCCATTCATAGTCAAAAATCTACCCATCCTAGGCGTAGAAATGATGTAATCCTCACCTTCCTTAGTGGGAAGGGGAGACGAGTTACCCACACATGACAATAAGTAACAAATCAAGAACAAGGGACTACCCTTTGGGCAGTCCAAATCAATGTAGAGACTGCCATTTGTCCATTTGAATTAAAGGTGGACCCACAGGAAGTGATGAAGGTCACTATCTCTTTAAGTATGTTACTGACTTCCTGTTGAGGAGTTGCCTTCTCAAACTTGGTGCTGAAGGATCTCCTGAGACCACAGAATGCTTACACTCTGTATTGTCACGTGGGTAAGTTAGGCTGACTTCCTTGGCCTAGCTGGGCCGCTTCAAAACTCTGCCTATCTGGCTGTTGGGCCATGTGGCTTACAGCTTCATTTATTTAGCCTTTTAACCTTCTCTCTCTGTCCAAGCCTTTGGCCTGACTAGCCCCTCCCTTTCTCTTTATTCCTACTCTTTACCTTCCAGATTGTAAATAAACTCCTCAACCCTATGCTGACTTGGGTCTGATTTAATTACAGAATCAACCTGAATTGTTGATTCCTGGCGGCCACACTTTAAATATATATCTATAAATACCTAAATTTCCTTTCTTACAGGCTGAAAAAATGCTAGTATGTTATACAAATGGTAAGTTTTTTTTTTTAATCTTTGAAAATTCTATTTAATTAATTAATTTAGGATATTTTTCCATATTTACAAGATTCATTTTCTTTCCCTCCCCTCCTCTCACTCCCTTCCCATAGCCGACTGCAATTCCACTGAGTTTTTCATGGATCACTGATCAAGATCTTTTTCCATACTATTGATATTTGCACTAGGATGATCATTTAAAGTCAATATCCCCAATCATTTCCCCATAAACTCATGTGATCAAACAGCTATTTTTCTTTTGTGTTTCCACTCCCAGATTTCTTCCTCTGAATGTGGATATTGTTCTTTCTGATAAGCCTCTCTGAGTCATCCTGAATCATTGCATTGTTGCTAGTAGAGAAGTCCTTTACTTTGGATTGTACCACAGTGTATCAGCCTCTGTGTATATGATCCTCCTGGTTCTGCTCATTTTGCTCTGCATCAATTCCTGGAGGCCATTCGAGTTCTCATGGAATTCCTCCAATTCATTATTCCTTTGAGCACAATAGTATTCCATCACCAATAGATACCACAGTTTTTTCAGCCATTCCCCAATTGAAGGGCATCCCCTCATTTTCCAATTTTTTGCCAACATAAAGAGTGCGGCTATAAATATTTTTGTATAAGTCTTTTCCCCTATGATCTCTTTGGGGTACAAACCCAGCAGTGGCATGGCATGGCTCAGACAAAAGGCAGACCATTTTTTAAAGGCCTTTGGGCATAGTTCCAAATTGCTATCTAGAATGATTGGATTAATTCACAACTCAACCAGAAATGCATTAAAGTCCCAAGTTCTTCCTCTGGATGTGGATAGCATTCTTTTCCATAGGTCCCTCAGAATTGTCCTGGATCATTGCATTGCTGCTAGTGGATAAGTCCATTATATGTTGATTTTATGACAGTGTATCAGTCTCTGTGTACAATGTTCTTCTAGCTCTGCTTCTTTCACTCTGCATCAATTCCTGGAGATCATTCCAGCTCTCATGGAGTTTCTCCAGTTTATTATTCCTTTGAGCACATTAGTATTCCATCACTAGCATATACTACAACTTGTTCAGCCATTCCCCAATTGAAAAGCATACCATTGTTTTCCAGTTTTTGCCACCACAAAGAACATGGCTATAAATATTTTTGTACAAGTCTTTTTATCTATGATCTCTTTTAGGTACTGTTATAATTAAAAATAAGTAAGACTGATATTAAAAGGAGAAGTAATAATTTAATCAAGGTCATGTTGGTAGAATAAAAGTAAAAATGACCACGTGCCTGGCTATGATCTATTTCAAAAACGCCGCCATCAGCCATTTACCTTCTGTACCTTCCCTCACCTCTAAACCAAGAGGAGGTCCCAAGCCCAACCTCCCAACTTAGGCCACACTCCACCTTGATAGATGTCATCATGTCAGAAACTGGAAATCCGTTGAATCATGGAAAATGTGGTTTCAAAGTCCCCCAAACATCCACAGGAAGTCTGTCACACATCTAAGTATTCTAAGACTCAAATGAGCCTCAAATACCTCTCAATGGAACCCCCAAAATTCCAAATAACACATTTCCCCCCTCAGATCTGGCAAAAAGACTAGTCTTTTTTGGTGGATCTTATAAAACATAGTCAACTTCTAAATTACAGGAATTTGGGGATAAAAGAAAGAGAATAAAAAAAAATCTAACCACATTGACAAAAAGCCAATTTGGGGCAGTCCCCTTATTGGCATAAGAATGTACATTTAAAACAAATGCATTCAACTCATTCAACTCCCCATAGTCCTTTTCACTTCATGACCTGAACCCAGGAGACAAGGTATATATAAAGAATTTCCAGCGTGCTGGAGCAACTCAGACTTCATGGGAAGGGCCATTCCAAATATTATTAACCACCCCAATAGCTATAAAAATTGGAGAAAAGTATTCTTGGATTCATTGCTCACATGTAAAGAGAGAATCTTCTATTGAGACTGATTGACTGTTTCCTGTTACATACATTGGAGATAACAGTTCATAGACTAATGGATGCTGATTTTTGGTATCACATTGTATATTTTTTGTCCTTGTTTTTTTTTCTGAATTTATTTTTAATTTTCTTATTGCTTTTTCCTATTATCTTTTAGTAGAATAATTCATTTTTTCCCCTTGTTCTCGTTTCTTGTACTTAAAGTACTTATAATCACTCTGAATCTTTTTAATTTTTTTTGCAGTGATATAATTTTAATATATATATATATATATAGGTTGTAATATTACTGCTTACTCACAAGGCTTTAGACTTTGGGAACCTGCCATGTATTGTTGAATGTTATGGGACTATGATTAGTGCTTCTGTCTGATTCCAGGAGAAGGGAACACAAGAGCCGTTAAAAAGTGCTAAGAAAGCACAAGGTCATGGATACCAACCAACCAATCCCAATGGGATTGATGAGAAAATCTGCACAGTACCAAGGACCACAAGGTCAAAAAAGACCATACAAATACAGGTGGGACTGAGGAACTCCCATGCCAATACTAAGGACTTAAACTCAGTATAAGACTCGAAGTTGTGACTCTTAACATATGTTAAGACGTAGGACTCTTCGAACTAACTGCCAGTCAGGTAACGAAGGTTGGCCATCATCTTGGTTCACCCATATATTCCTGAGAATGAAGGTAAATCAGACCAAGGAATGACAGGCACTTCCCTTGCATATAAATCTGGTCCTTTTTTCTCTCTTATAGAGTGGCAACTTCCTGTTCTCTTGGCTGCAAAATTGTTGTGAGTATTATTGCATTTTGTCCTACAGACTAATAGGATGGAAATTATATTGATTGGACCCTAATACAAGGGCCAGTTTTAAATTTATTTTTGTTTATTCAGAAATTTTATATACATAGATTTTGATATTTTGATGCTTATTTTAAATGTTTTCTTTCTCCCAAAGTTTCATTTTCTTCTATTTGATCTTTTTATGTTTTTGTTTTTTCTTTTGAATTTACTCATACAACCCCATAACTCAACCATGTATCTTGAGCTGATCTGGGTATTTCTTTTTTAAATACCCTTGTCGGGGGGGGGGGTTGTATTTTTATAAAATCCAAGATTTAATTTTTTGTTTGAGAAAAATTCTCAGGGAAAGAAGCTTGCTGACTCCTTAATCCAGAGAATGAACTGTCTGCAGAAAGATGCCTGAAGAATCTACAATGCATCAAGAGATCCAGAATGAACTTTGGGGTACAATTGATTGAACTGATAGGGTTTGAACAGTTACTTTGAATGTACATTTTATGCCAATAGGGGACTGCCCTCAATTGGTTTCTTGTCAATGTGCTTAGCAAACATTGGTTTTGTATTCTCTCTCTCTCTTCCATTCCCCTCTTATCTCTAACTATTGTAGTTAGAAGACCTTTGTGGGAATAAGATGATTATGTAAAATGATCACTTGGTGTGATTAGGCACCCAAAATGATCATCAGGGGGGATTGTGTAAATGGAATTAGCTCACCCCCATTCATAGTTAAAACTCTAGCCATCAGAGATAATGTCATCCCACCTCCCTGAGTGGGGAGGGAAGATCTGTGACCCACATGTGACAATAAGTAACAAATCAAGAACAAGGGACTGCTCAAAGGGCAGTCCAAAACAGTGTTGAGGCTGCCATTTGTCCACCTGAAATTAGAGGTGGATTCCAGGAAGTGACGAAAGATGCTATCTTTCAAATATGATGGTAACTTCCTGTGGAGGCAGTTGGCGATTTGAACTTGGTGTAGAAGGATCTCTGGTGAGACCTCAGGCAGCTTCCCTCTGAATTGTCACGTGGGTAAGTTAGGCTGACTTCTTTTCACCTCCCTTGGTGTTTCTATAGTCTCTACCCTCATGGAGGCTTCTTTGCCTCTCTAATTGTCAAGGCCTTGTGGCTAGTAGCCTCGTTTAATTAACCTCTGTGCTCCTTTCATCCAGTCCGGCCTCAGGTCTGGGCCAGAGTTTTTCTCTCACTCTATTTCCCTACCTCCAACCTTCCTAATTGTAAATAAACTTCCATAAAGCCATCCTGACTTGGGTCTATTTTAATTATGGAATTGAGCTAATTGATTCCTGGTGACCACACCTTAAATATAAATTATCTAATTTCCCTTCTTACAGTACAAACCAAGCGGCTTGATTTTTTTGAACAATTGATTTAACCCCTCTTATATTTGAGTAATTAGACCTTTGTCAGAGTTTGTTCCTATAAAGATTTTTTCCAAATTTGTTGTTTCTCTTCTAATTTTGTTTGCATTGGTTTTGTTTGTATAAAACATTTTTAATTTAATGTAATCAATATTATTTATTTTATATTTTGTAATTTTTTCTAACTGTTGCTTGTTTTTAAAATCATTCATTTTCCAAAGATCTGACAAGTATACTATTCTGCGTTCACTTAATTTATTTATAGTTTCCTTCTTTATATTCAAGTCATTCACCCATTCTGAATTTATATTGGTGTAGGGTGTAAGATGTTGATCTAGACCCAATTTCTCCCATACTGTTTTCTAATTTTCCCAGCAGTTTTTTTTCAGATAGTGGGTTTTTTTTTTCCCCAAAGCTGGGATCTTTCGGTTTATCATACACTGTCTTGCTTAGGTCACTTATCCCAAGTCTCTCCCACTGATTTTCCCTTCTGTCTCTTAGCCAGCACTATATTGTTTTGATGGCCACTGCTTTATAGTACAGTTTAAGATCTGGTACTGGTAGACCCCCTTCCTTCATAATTTTTTTCAATATTTCCCTTGATATTCTTGATCTTTTGTTCTTCCAAATTTCATTTCCAAAGTTCATTTGGAAGAACAAAAGATCAAGAATATGAAGGGAAGTAGTAAGTTTTTGAAACAGAATTCATATTCAGGAATTTTTCAATTGAAGATTTGTGTTCTGTTCATTGTGCTACATCTTTATGCCCTTCGTAACTCATACCCCAGTTCCTTTTACATAGTACAGTAGATTCTCAATAAATGTCTGTTAAATTGGATTCATTTAAATAATATAAGATTAGCAAGCCACAGATAATACAGAACCTATATTTGGGCCAGTGGATGGCATAGCTGTATTAAAGAATGTCGACTGAAAAATCTAGTAGTAAAGAGTCTTTTTTGAGAGGATGTTTGTTGGAGATTATATTGCCCCAGAACATTTCTCCAGAGGGATACCTAGAAAATAGTATTAATGGAAAAAGGGAAATTCTGAAATAAATTTGACCTAAGGAATCTAAATATTGTATAGGGAACATCATCCAATTTTACTAGAGTTATTTATTCCCTGGAAAAGAATTGTTGAAAAAGAAAAATTATCTTGCTTTTCACAGTCCTTTTTTGTCATCACTGCATTGATTCTGTTATGCATTATTATTATCTAAAACTGATTACTCAAACTCAAAATATTCAAATATTCAAAAAATTAAATCATTAAGGTATATTAATCTATTAATCTCCTAACCAGGGTATTTTGTCATTTCAGTTCAATTTAGTACGATTTATTCATTTAAAAATAGGATCACACACATATTGTATAAATAAATGACTGATTCAGAACTTTCTTTGCAAAGACACAAACTAAGTTCAAAATGATGATATTGTTTTCAGGCTGGGTCCCTGGTGTGCAAGGGTTTTCTGCACTCTCAGGAATAAGATATGCCTTTATTATAGATAATGCAACATGCTAAAAATTCTCCAAAAGTGGATGGAGTCGGATGCAAGGTCATAAGGCAGTGTATATAGACTGATAAGCTCAGATGAAGACCAGGTTATTCTGAACTTATTTAGATATTCCTCAGTGGTAGTCTCTGGTCTGTCTCCAAATATAGGTCAAATAAGGTGCTACTTGGGCCATAAAGAATGAGAACCCACTGTGTTCAGTTTTTTGGAATGACCACAAATATTGTGCCAAAATAGTGATATAATAATGCCAAAATACAATGATAGCTACTATGCTATTAATAATAAGGGTTGGGAATCCTCTTATCTATTAGTTCATATATCCTTAGCCAGATGATCCTCCCTTAATTATTCAGAATACATGCTTTCATCAGCTAATGATATTTAGTCACATCCAAAAAGCTAAAGAGATCCCATTCAATGCCTTTCCATAGCCTATTAAACAGTATTCGAACGGTTTGGGTTGAGTGATATTGTTTTAGAGCTGGATCTAATGACTGGCTATTACACAATTTCAAATTCTATTATATTCAAGTTGTTCTTTATTCCATAAAATTTCATAATCTTTGTTCCATAAAATTTCACATCATAATTTCCATATACTTGAGCAGCTACCTATATCCTCCAGGATCAAATACAAAATCCTCTGGTATTCAAAGTCCATTATGACCTAGCCACCATAAAAAAAGGTGACAAGAGTCAGGTATCTTCCATTTGCCCCAGAAAAACAAACAAACAACTTATTCTTGTTCAGGAAGTCCACTAGTTCATGACCTTATTCATTGTCCACTTCTCTTCTACCCTTATATTTTGTGATCTCATCAGCTATCCTGGATGTGATTACTATCTTCATGTTTCTGATTCTCAAATCTACCTATCGTGCCCTAACTTTTGCGCTGATCTCCAATCTCATATCTCCAATTGCCTTGCAGACATTGCTAAATGGATGTTAGGTGGGCAACTTAAGCTTTAAATGTCTGAAACAAAACTATTTTTCCTCAAAATACTTCCTATCTCCTATCTGTTTTTTTTTTAAATAACCCTTACCTTCCATCTTGGAGTCAATATTGTATATTGGCTCCAAGTCAGAAGAGTGGTAAGTGCAGGCAATTGGGGACAAGTGTTTTGCCCAGGGTCACACAGCTAGGAAGTGTCTGAAGCCAGATTTGAACCTATGACCTCCTGTCTCTAGGCCTGGCTCTCAATCTACTGAGCTACCCAGCTTCCCCCCCCCACCTGTTTTTTAACAGTAAAAAACATCACCATCCACTTAGTCCCTCAGGGTCCTAACCTAGGAGCCATCCTCAACTTCTCCTTAATTCCTACCCCTCTACCCCTATGATCAACCTTTTGCCAAGGCCTACTGATTTCACCTTGGCAAAATATTTTAAATGTGCCCCCTCCTCACCTCTGATTCTGTCACCACTCTGGTGTAGGCACTCATCACCAGATTCCTGGACTATTGCAAAAACCCAATGGTGAGTCAGTCTGCTTCATGTCTCTTCCTACTCCAAAACAACCTTCATTACCTCCCCAAACTGACTTTCCTAAAGTGAGGGAATGATCATGTCAGACTCCCCATCCCCATTTCCAACCACTCAATATACTTCAGCAGCTACTTATGTCCTCCAGGATAAAAAATAAAATACTGTCTTTGGCATTCAAACTTCATCTCTAGACTATACATATTTTCCTAGTTGTCTCTAATGCCTAGAATTCACTACCTCTGCTTTTGGGATTCATATAAACATATACACAGTATTTGTGTGTACACATATATTTGCCTATATATATAGGCAAATTTATAGATTAAGTTAGGCACCAGCTTATCAGGGAAGGCTGGATAATTCTAAATTGAATGAGGAAGGAGGAAGCTCTGGGGTTTGGACTCCATGTTGAGAGCTAAGTACAGTTAGAGACTGGATCAACTGCCTCAGTGGAGAACTCAGGGAAGAGCAGATTTGTTTCCTTCAAGAAATCATCAATCCTGAGAGAAAGTTGAGCATTGGCACAGCTCTGGAGGGTGGATCTCAGACTGCTCCAGCTCCTTGCCTTTTTTACTCTGTGGATTTATCTTGCTGTTGACCTGTGTTCTTGGAAACCCTTGATCATCATTGGAACAGAAGAGGACCCAGTTCTGAGGCATTTACATTCTCCTAACCATACCAGCTGAACTCTGATAGCTTGTAGTAGTTGAGAGTAGATTGACCCATTTTCCCAATCCCTGATGTCTGTCCATATTATCCTTGTGTAGAGAGACCTTTCCCTTTCTTTTAATCTATGACCCTTCTTAATGAACTATATTTGTTTACTTCCTGTTTCAATCCTTGAACTCCAATAAGAACCCAGAGAGTATATCATTTACTTATGTCTTTTCTCCACTTTGTGGAAGACCAGTAACTGTCCAACTGTCATTCCTCCATTTAGGGTTGTTACCCACATCTAAGTTATTACCCTACCTTAAGGGTTGGGTTAATGAATGATAGCTGGTGAATATACACCTACTGGTCTCCCCATAGATTTAATTTAAATATACATAGTCTTGATTACATAGCTCACTTTCTATATATTTGTTTTCATGTTTCCACAATAATGAGCTCCTTGAGGGCAGGAACTGTTTTTCCTTCCAGCTCTTAAAACAGTGGCTGGCACATAGTAGATGGTTAATAAAGTTTTCTTAATTGTTTAATTGATTGATCATCTTGTTATTTCATGAATATTGAAACTTCATCCACTGATAAAGATTATAATCACTTCATGCCCTAATCAGGTGCTGGGCCAAAAAATCATTACCTGATAGACAACATTGATAGAAGCATAATCCATTTGTTCCCATACTTGAAGCCTTCTGAGAGTGGATACATAATAGGCTTCCAGAACCCCAGGGTCACCTCAACAACTCAAAAGAGTGGAATAGTGCCTGAATGGAAAATAAAGAGCAATTTTTATTCCAGAACTATTGCAATTCTTTTTTGATTAGGAATTTCTGTCATCTCTGACAACAACCTTTAAAGCAGGGTTCATTATATAAAGCTTTAAAAACTATTTTATTTTCCTTTTTAAAACAACATATTGTACAATATCAATTAATAATAGTTATATAATAAAAATTCTATACCCAAAATAACATACTTTGACTAAGGGAAAGAAAATTTCTTATAAATTGAATCATGCAGAATTATGTTTCCCATGCTATGTAGGGCAGAACATGATTTTAAGTGTTACTTGTTTTATGTTATGTTTCAACTTTAATCATTTCCAAAACTCCCAAAGCAAATGTAATTTGAATTTTTCTTCTGGTCTAAATAACATTTTTATACTTGCTTACCCTTCTCCCTCAAATGACCTTTCTTATGCAATCTAAGTCCTTTTAAAATTGTGTTTAATGAGATGTTTATAACCTTAATTGAGTATCCTTCTATTTTAATGCTTTAAAATCCATCCACTTGAATAAATCTTCAGATTGGCTAAGCAAACCCATGCAGGACAAGACAATTGTATAACTTAAGAGATATATCAGAAAATATAAAGAATATTATAATAGATATAGAATTGAAAACTAGACATTACACATGAAGTGACCCTTTCTCTAGAATTATAATCTACATTTTAATTTATAGCATATCCATCTTTCCTATCTTTACTTTTTATAGCATTTTTGGTATCATATTTACAATGACAAGGTGTACATGGGCATACTTCAAAGAGACATTTTTGTTCAGATTCTTATAATATGCTTGGAAACTATTATAGAAATTAATTTGAACTTCAGTTCTTCCAAGTATATTCTGTCATGGGACTAAAAGGGAACATTTTGCTGAGACATCTCATTTATTTAAATAAGTGAATGTTCTCTATCCAACTCTCTTTCATATGTCAAGGGATGGCATTGATGTGGAATTAAGATTCTTATTATATTTATTCATCGAGTAGGTATAGTGAATTTATTTAAATTCTACCCATTACTGATTGAATTTCAATGAGGAACTACAAGGAGAGGAAAAAGAAATTTCAAAAGACAGTTGTAAAGGAAATTATTCTAGAAAGGCCAGGAGTAAAATTAATCCTAGGATTGAAAACCCAGATGAAATTTATTTATCCTTCCCTTTCACTGTACTTCTTCCCATTATTTCCAATTAAGCAATAGGACATAGGTCTAGTGTGAGGTGGTTATATACATGATGTTTGTAAGTCTATATACACACATAAACACACAGACATAACCACATGTGCATGATAAAAGAAAATCTGTCAATTTACTCTAGGGAATGTACTCAAAAATTAAATGGCTATATGGATTTCAGGATTAATTAAAATATTAATTATTTACCTCAGAAGTCATATACTTCAGCCTCTTGTGGGGCAAATGGAAGCCCAGCAATGCAAAGTTTTATACATACAATGCATGTATGTGGGTACATATATAGTGTGTATGCAGCATATATGTGTATAAATACATATGTACACAATACATATATATTGTAATGGAAAAAGAATAGAGGATAGGATAAGATTTAAGAGAAGCAGAAGACTGTCTTTAAGACACATACTAGGAACTCAAGGGAAAGGATTTCAGCAGGCAGAAGGCAGAGGATGAACAGTTTGTAAGTGACAACTGCTAGAGTAAAGGACTTCCTGGAGGAGAAGGTTGGGCTCTTCCTGTCTGGAAAGGAGGAGGAAAGGCATCTTGTCAGAGCTTAGTTACCTCAACCTTACTGTGGAGAAGAAGAAACCCCTAAATCATCTTTGGAGGTACTCTGTTTGACTGGGAATATATAGAAACGGATCTGATCATGCCTTCTGTGATTTCCAGAAGGTTTTTATCTAAAAATCCTGTCAGATTAGCTTTGAGGTTTTACCTCAGGGGTTAGACAATTCCCCATCCCACCCCCAGGGTGGACTTAGCCATTTGAGAGTGAGCATAACAAGTTTTGGAGACAACTTCTGAACTAAATAAAACTAACTACTGAGGGTGATAGATAGGTAGTTTAGTCAGCTTTAGGGGAACACCTAGATACAAATGGGGACCTGGAAAGTTAGCCAGAAGATCCGAAGGTTCCCTCTTGTGAGGGATGTAGAGGGTTGTTGGGTGAATAGCTAGATCCTTTGGAGTGAGAGACTCCTTGTTCTGATCCTCAGTTCGTATCACCTTTTATAATAAAAGAGATACTGATTTTGTACATCAATTGTATCCAAGGCATTGGCACAACTGGCCCAGTGAGAGAAAGTGATTCTACTTCACTCTCACTTACAAGAGGTTAGAATACCCAGAGATCATGGCTGAGTATTCAGGGGGATCCCTAAGTGGAAACTACCACTATCCACTCTGAGACTCTGGGACTCTGGGTCTATCCCCCTTATATCTTTTTTTTTTTTTTTTTAGTTGGAGACTGGCACAGGACAAGAACTTAGAGATTTATGATAATGAGATGAAATCTACCCTGCCGATCTTTAGATTTATTCACCAAAGGTGAAAGCATCTCTACTTAACTCACAACTTGGGAGGTCTGTAACCCACATGTGTTAGAATGAGTGACAAATCAGAATTTACTGATTGCCTCCTGGGCAGTCCTAAGCAAAATGTCTGTTGTGATTGGACATGTAAACTAAGAGGAGGCCACAGGAAGTGACACAAAAGAGGTCCCTTTAAAAAGAGACCTCAGTGAGCTGGGTTCTCTATTCCAGTTTGTGAAAGGGACCTGAAGGAGTCCTTCTGGTTTGTGACCTGGACCTGGGACTCTGAGGCTGTTCTTAAATTTCTCTCTTAGAACTACACGTGGTGAGTGAAGAAGGATGACTCCTTTAACCTCCCAGGAGGTACTAGCCTCGGGGAGGCTCCCTTGATTGGAAGATGCCCTTGTGGCTAAAACCTCTGTTTATTAACTTTTAGGTTCTCTGGCTGGGCCTCTGGAGCCCTGCCAGAGTAAAACCCAGACTTAAATACAATCTCTAATCCTTATCTTCTTCTCATCTCTCTACTGCCATTCTCTCCTATATTTTGTAAATAAACTTCTACAAAAGTCATTTTAACTTGAGGTTATTTTTAATTGGGGATTGATTGATAATTGTTCAATCCCCTGGCTACGAACCTTTTAATAGTCAATTAAAACCCCTTTTTCCCCATTACAGATTTAAAGTTTTTTTTTTTTTCCTTTAAGCTCAGAAGCCATTTAGAATCTTCTGATCACAGCAGGAGGGCTTCTGCAGTGATTAGAAGACTGTAATTGATGAGACCGAATCTGCAATGGTCTGCACTGAGAGTTGCAGTACCTCTCTCTTGGCTGCTAGGGGGCTCCATAACAAATATCCCAGGCAGCTGTCAATCAAACAGCTATTTGCAAGCAGTTTTCAGTCAACTTCATTGCAGTTATAAAGTAGAAGGTAATAATTCCTATTGTGTTTATTTCTCCAGTGTGCCTAAACATTAGTACAATTGAGACTATTTGGTATTATCCTACAATGATACCTTTTTTCTGTATGGTAATTATGCCAGATTACCTACATGATTTTGGGGGTTCCAAGCTTTAATGCCAATTACAGATATGACCATACATAGAGCTCTGTCTTATTTGCCTCTCCTGATTCTTCTGGTAGGATGCTTCTACCAAATCAAGAAGATTGTAATAGCAATTTTTAAAAGACTTATTGTTACTGGCTGGCTAATCTTAGGAAACAGTGAAATAAAAGAACTAGTTCTAATCCTGCAAGCAAAGCTTGAGCAAATGGAAGCTCAATGCTTATAACTTACCAAAGTTAAAGAGGCAATGTATGGGATGGCACCACAAGGAGTAATTAGGACAGTAGGTGCTGAAAAACATGTACTTTGTAAGGTACAATTACAGGAATAGGCTTTAGAAAACTCTCCTGCAACAATGTATCCATTGTGAGATATACCTCATTTGTCACCTAACATAGGAATCAGGCATATTAAATCTCATAAACATTTCATGCAAGCTGATTTGGATGCAATTAAAAAGAGAACCCCTAAATTTGATGATGAACCAATGGGAGTGATTAGGGAATTTAAGAGAGTAATTAGGATTTTTTATCCAGATTTTTGGCATTTTGAAATTCTTATGGATGAATTATTAACTAGGAGAGAAAAACAACAATTTATTTAACAAACACATAATAATGAGGATCTCACTCCATGGCCCACTGAAAATCCTGAACTTGAGATGAATTCCATTGAAGTTTGCAGATATTTGGGAAAAACTAGGGAATCTATTTTGGAAGTTATAAAAGCAAATTACAAGCACCCTGGCACATGGTCAAAATTTGAAAAATTAAGGCAGGAGGTAGGGGAAACACCAACAACATTTTTGGACAGACTTATAGATTGTGGAGAGAAATAGCTGGAAACGGATATTTTATCTGATGATAACATAAGCCACATTCAAAGATAATTTATAAAGAATTATTCCTCCTCTGTAAGGAATTATGTTAAAAATAATTTTCCTAACTGGTATACTATGGGGCTGGAGGAATTTAAAAGAACAGCTAACTATATTTACCAAGCAGATAAAAACATACAGACAGAGGACAGAAATGACTTGATTGATGACGTTAGAAAGCAATTAAAAGAAGCAAGCTAAAAGCTTAAAGAAAATGAGATAAAAGAGATAAAAACAGTAGGAGCTTTAAGATCCTATAGACCTCCTAAAACTGACTACAATTCAAGAATAAATAGGCACCCCCCATGTTATTTGTATAACCATGTTGGACACATGATGAGATAATATCATTTTAGAGGACAGTTCTATGAGCAAGGATTTAGGGAAAACCAAGGCAATAACTTTAACAACAATGGTTTTAGGCAGAATTCATATAACTATAATAGCAACAGGTTTAACAATGCACACCAAAGGCAAGATAATAACTGCTATAATCATGGTTGTTGTCATGGATCCCAACAAGCTCCTGACTTGCAAACACATATGTATATATGCATAGGTTTGTATTGAATGTCCCCCACGTTTCAGTCTAAGGTCTTCTGATGCCATCTCTACCACTATTTAGTGCATTAGAATGGCTAGAATCCTAAGATGAAGAAATAAGAACTAAAAACTAAGGACTAGAACTAATATTTTATCTATCAATCCCAAGGGACCTTCTGAAATACAAGTATATTCTGGACTTTCAAGCACACATATCATTATTTAGAAAGAGACCTTGCTTATTTCTTTAGCTTTTATGTACAAAGCCAGTTTTTCTAGAATATCTCTTTAAATGGAGATAATTCATTTAATCTTCCTAGACACAATGTTCCCTTACTCTTTTACCAGCCAAGAGCTCAGCCAAATTTATTCTTAATTTTAGCTTATGTTTCATTGATAAAAGGAATTTAGAAGCTTAGAAATTCTGACAGGAATAGTTACTTTGTCCTATGTGATCTTGTTATCCTTGTTAAATTACTGTTTCTAAATAGGAATTGTAAATGTTTATTTTGACTATTATCTATATGTAATCCACAGATAATAAACTGGGGAAGAATATAATTTTAAGAGGACAAACATGAGAGGCTGGCATAAACAATCAATATCCACATTTATATTTCACCCTATTTAGGGAGGTCAAAGTGGAAAACAGTCTGGTCAGAAGAGCTCTTTTATACTCTACAACAGTAGGAAGTCAACTTGCTACCCAAAGAAAGATTAATTACCTTATTTAAGTGTAATTCATTAGTCTTTTTTCCCCACCCCCTAGAATTCTAGCTTGTGAATTAAGTAACTAGAATACACCAGGGTGGGATATTAGTAGGTCAAGGAATGACTGTTCACAACCAGTTTCAGAAGATTCACAGGGTTTGAGAAGCCAACAGGATAAAGCTGACAGGATAACAAAATGCAGTCCAAACAAGACTTTATTTAATGTAAAGGAAGGTAAGGAAGGGAATTGGGATAATCTTATCTACAGTATATAACTAACTCTCCCAACAAATCTAGTTGTTCCATTCAGTGAGATGTTAGCTGCACTGTCATTTACCTCTCTACCTGAAGTCCCAGTCCCTACTATAAATACACTCCACTAACCCAAATCCCCCCTTAGATGGTGATAGAGGTAATAAGGTTGGAAGTTAAGCAGGAACTGGGCTTAGGGAAAGGTTCTCACTGACAGATGCCTTGGATGATTCAAGCAATTTCTATTGATATATCTCTCAGTCAGCAGGAACAGGAATAAACACAGGAACAGGTAGTTGGTAAGATGAATTAGAAGGAAAGCCACAGGAGAGAGAATAGCCAGTTCATCAGGTCCATCCCAGGAGACTAGGCAAAACTTAACCTCCAGGTAAATTGGAGGTTAGAAGAAGACAGTATTGTCAATTTTCCATAATTCCAGAACCTTCCTGCCTCTACTCTTTTCAGTAGGTCCTGCTCATATACTCAAATCCTTATAAGAGTTGCTATAATGAAAGAAACAAATCTATGTTTTTCAATTATGCATTTTGGTAAAACTTATTTATAGGACAAATATATTAAAACAAAACTTACTAAAATGAGATTAAAAAGCAGTCAACAGGAGCAACAATAAAATAATGGTAAGTGAGATAAAAATCACCACAGAATAGACATAGATTATTATATCCCTAGATTTCACCATAAAATATAATGATCAACATATGCTCCTGAGTTAGACATGGTAAGGTGTTCAAAGGGATATGGGATAGCTAAGATATAGGAAGTGAAATCAGATTGGGAAATTAAAACATAATAACATCAAATTAAATTAAAAATACAGACATGATGCTTTTGAAGTCACTGATACTGAAGGAGAGTTCATTTTCAAAACTCCACTTTGCATCTATTGCCCTGCCTGATTATAGAGACACAGAATAGGATGACTCCCTCAGGATTGTAATTTAGTTAAACAGTACACAGTGAAAGTTAACTACTAATAATTTAAATAATAAATCATGATGCTACAAGATGTGGCCCAAGTATTCAATGAATAGTATAGTTTCCTATAGTAATTAAGGAAATTAAAAAAATATACATTTTCTAGATTGTTCTTAAATATTACAACTTTTTTTTAAACACTTACCTTCAATCAGAATCAATACTGTGTATTGGTTCCAAGACAGAAGAACAGTAAGGGCTAAGTGATAGAGGTTAAGAGACTTACCCATGGTTACATAGCTAAGAAGTATCTAAGGTCAAATTTCAACCCAGTCAACTGAGACACCTAGCTGCCCCATTAAGAATTACAATTTAAAATGACATCTTAAATCTTTTCTCATAAAAGAAGCAAATATTTGTTCTCTAACCATTATATATAAAAGTTTTTGCAATTAGAGGCTAAAAGTCCATTTTTAAGTATGTTATTCATGGAATTTGAATACTCAATGCATTATGTCTGTGAGGTGTAAGGGGTAAAAAGGGGTTTTGATTGGGTGAATATTAAAAGGTTAGATTGCCAGGGAATTGAATAATTATCAATCCCCAATTAAAGAATAACCTCAAGTCAAAATGACTTTCATGGACATTTATTTACAAATGAGAAGAGAGAGAGAAATTAAGAAATTTAGAGAGAAGATAAGGTAAGATAATTAACCTGACAAACTAAATAATTTACTTAGGTCCCTGGCTTAACCCAAGCAGATCTAACTAGTCCTCAATTGGGAAAAGGGCCCCGGAGGCATATGAAGCAAGAGCTTCAGTCACAGAATCTGTGTTGTATAGTTCCTTAAGGGAGGTTCAGGAAGAGTTAGTCTTTACATTCACCATGTCAAAATCCAAGGTCTCAGAGTCCAGGACTCATCTATGTCCAATTAAGAACCAGAAGAGACCCTGGCTTACTCAAATCTCTCTTTTTAAAGGGGCCTCTTTTGTGCCACTTCCTGTGCCTTCCTCTTAGTTTGCATGTCCAATCACAAAGATGCTTTTCTTAGGACTGCCCAGGAGGCAGTCAGTAAATTTTGATTTGTTACTCACTCTAGTACAAGTGGGTTACAGACCTCCCAACCTGTGAGTTAAATGAAGATGTTTTCACCTTTGGTGAGTAAATCTAAAGATGGGCAGGATAGATTTAATCTCATCATCACAGAGAGCTGGAGTTAGGAAGAATAAGAGTACAGAATTTTGTTTTTTCTGGCTTTAAGCTTTGAGAGAGAAAATGTATGGTTCAAGATTCTTTTCTAGCAGATGTCCTTGAAGTTAGGGAAAGACTATGGGAAGAAACTGACAGAGAGGAGCTGGACCCTCAGTAATATCCCTCACAACAGTAGAGATGTCAGAGAATATTCCCTTGGGTAAGATATGAGACTTTTTTGCTAAATTGAGCTGATCTTGATTCTGTAAGGAGGGTTCATTTCCTTTTTGTTTTTTTTTTTTCTGATATACTTTCATCTGTATACTTCTTGAAAAAAAGTTAATTTGCTATTCATTATGTGTATCGTTGTGTAACTGACATGTGGTATAAAGAAACTCAATCCCTAGATATATAACTTGGACAAAAAATTATTCCCCCTAAGTTAATAATGCTTGGTTAGAAAGAAAGATATAATTCTTGTTCAGTACCCTTTCTCTAAGAAAAAGTATCTTAGGTAACAATCTTCTCTTTCTTAGGTGGCCAGAATCAGTTTCTCTTGGAGAAAGGAGGACAAAGGACATTTTAAAGATATATACTCATGCCATGAAAGCCATATCCAGACACTCTATCACGGTGATACACAGAGAAACACATCTAAAATTTGCTTCTATTCATAGTAATCTTATTATATAAAATTAGTCAAACTTAAATTTCTAACATAGTTAACGTAATTGTTGAATATTGTGTTTTTAATGTAATAAACTATTTCTCTTTAAGCCAAAATTGTAGCTTCCACTCCCCAATTTATAATTAACATCTGGATAATTTGCATATGGATATCTTAATAGATTAAAAACATTATAAAAGTGTTTAATTTTCTCAATTCTGAAAATACATTAAAAGCTAAGTAAATTTCTTATTTCAAGACACTTTAAATTTAACCTAAATATTGATATAGCAATATAACCTATAACTTCAGAATTCAGATTTTTCTTGTTGTGTAATTTTTGAAAAGCATAGAAGGGGAAGGAAGCTTAATCTGGGGTTCTCCAATAAAAAGCATGAATTAATTTTTTCTTATTAAAAAATTTAATTCACAAGTGTACCAGTCCTTCTTTCCCCACTCCACATCACAGAAAGCTTCATCTGTGAGTCCTGTTCATACAAATTATATCTTTCATGCTTCCCCCCTTCACTTCCCTCAATGGAGGTAACAGTCACAATTTGTTCTTATAATATTAAATCAGAATCTGCATATGATGTTCTCTTGGTTCTACTCAGTTCATTGGTCATTATCCCATGTAATTCCTTCCAAGTTTTATTAAAATAAACCTACTCCTCATTTCTTGTACTGTATTGCATTGTATTGTATTGTATTGTATAGTGCCGGAAAATTCCATCATAATATACATACACCACAATTTGCTTAGCCTTTTCTCAATGATGGGCATCCCTTCAATTTCTAATTCTATGCCACCAGAAAGAAAGCAACAATAAATATTTTAGACGATACAGGTTCTTTTCTCTTTTCCCTTATCTCCAGCAATGGTATTCTTGGGTAAAAGAGTACATGTAGTTTTTATACATAAACTCTGAGTGAAATTCCAAATTGCTCTCTAAAATGGTTGGATCAGTTCACAATAGAGATTCATTTTTCAAATTCAAATAACAAAAGTTCTAATACCAAAATTTTAACATATTTGTAAATCACTTCTAACCATTCATCAAATTTTACAAAACAAGATGAAGGAATAGGGGAAAGATTAGGTCTCCATGCTATAGATGTTCTGTCAAATGTGAGGAATAAAGTTAGGCTATAGTGATATTTATTTACATAAAGAAGAACAACATATACTAGGAATCTTATATGAATCTGGACTTAAATGACTATAAATAGATTGAACTAAAGAAAAAGGTCTTATTGTGTAGTTGTATAAGTTACCACACTCTGATAAGAATATTTTCCACATGATTATTTTGATATACAGTAGGGATTAAATTTACATAAAAATAAGCAAATCATTATTTTCAGAAATGGATTAAAGATAAAATCAGTTACAACTAGTTGCAATGGTGCTGAATAGTCACTAAATAGCAACAATGATAAAAACAACAACAAAAAAAAAACACATGTAGTAAAGATTTGGAGGTTGATAAAGCCAGAGATAGTTCTCCAGAAATAAAACAAAAACAATTTATCATGATATTTTTATTCTTTCTTACCAATATTTTCTTTCCAAAATGACTACAATTTTTATGAATGAATACCAAGACCTTAAAAAAAGTTGAAGAAAATCTACTATACTTTGAATCATTTCATATAAATCTTTCCAGGATTTTCTGTGATCATCTTGTTTGTCATTTCTTATGGCATAATAGTATTCTATTACAAGTATATGTCAAAATTTGGCTAGCTATTTCCCAATTGAGGATATCGTTTCAGTTTCTAGTTTTTAGCCACCATAAAAAGAGTTGACATATATCAGCTCTTTTTAAGGTATATATGTTTCTTACAGGTAGGTCCTTTCCCCCTATTTAAATATTTTTGGGATACAGCATAGTAGTAATGTTCCTGGGTCAATGGGTATGTACTATTTTATGCCTTTTTTTATGTGGTTCCAGAATACTGTCCAGAATAGTTTTATCAGTTCTCAGCTCCAAAAATAGTGTGTTAGAGCCTCAATTTTTCCACATCTCTCCAATATTTATTATTTTCCTTTTAATCATTTTAACCAGTCTGATGGGAGTTGAGTGGCATCTGATTGTATTTTTAATTTGCATTTCTTTAATCAATTGGGATCTGAAAAAAATTATATCACTAAAGATATTTTTAATTACTTCATCTAAGAATTACCTATTTATATCCTTTGATCATTTGTGTATTCATAAATGCTTTATGTTCACATAAACTTGATTCAGTTTTCTATATTTAAGAAATTAAGCCCTTTTCAGAGAGACTTATTATAAAGATTTTTGCTAAGTTGTTGTAAGATAGACTTCTAATCCTTGTGTGGATTTATTATAACTTATTTTTGCCAATTCCAAAGAAAGAAGAGCTTAGGCATTGTCAACCACCTCTCCCCCACAATTATCCCTCCACTGTATTGATTCTTATGTGTCTCCTTATCTGAGATAATTTTACACCAACTTCCTCTCCTTTTTTTCTTTCTTTTTGTTGTGTATTACTCTTCCATATACATATATATATATATATATACATAGCGTCATATTATACATATATGTATATACCCTTATATTAATCTTATTCCTTGCTATAATTATTACTTTTCCATGCAAGAAATGTAATTGCTTTAATCTCATTATTTCCCTCAATTACTATAAGTCTATGAAGTACTTTAAGTATTTATTTTACTATAAAAAATTTAAGTATCTTAATTACCACTTTACCTGGAGAGATATGGTTAGTTTAAGACCACTGATTTCTTAAAGTTTTTCTGTTCACCTTTTTATTGTTCTTTTGAATATTCAATTTGATCATTACATTTCCTTTTTCTCCTTTGGTTGTTTTGTCAGCCATGCCTTGAATTCCTCTGTTTACTTAAATGTCCCTTTCTTATGTAGCATTAAGCTCAGTTTAGCTGGGTAGATGGTTTTTGGTTGTAGGCCTAGATCCTTTGCCTTGTAGAAAATCTTATTTCATGCCTTCCACTCTTTTAATGTAGAAGCTGATAGGTCTTGTGCAATCCTTTTTGTAGTTCCACAATGTTAATGTGTTTCTTCTTTCTTTCTTTCTTTCTTTCTTTCTTTCTTCCTTTCTTCCTTCTTTTCTTTCTTTCTTTCTTTCTTTCTTTCTTTCTTTCTTTCTTTCTTTCTTTCTTTCTTTCCTTCTTTTATTTTATTTTATTGGCTGCTTGCTGTATTTTCACTTTGGTTTGCAAGTTCTAGGATTTAGATATAATAGTCCTGACATTTTTTTAATTTGGGATTTCATTTAGGAGGTGATTTGTAGGTTCTTTCAATTTATATTTATCTCTCTTACCTAAGAATTGTCAGTTTCTCTGACAATTTCTTTCAATATGGGGTTTAGATTATTTTTTTTTATTGTGGCTTTCAGGTAATCTAGAGATTCTTAGATTATCACTTCCAAATCTATTTTATAGTTCACATGATTTTCCAGTGAGAGATTTCAAATTTTCTTCTCTTCATTTCATTCTTTTGAATTTGCTTTATTATTTACTGATTTTTCATGAAGTCCTAAGCTTCCATTTGTCCAATTCTAATTTTCAGTTAGCCATTGTCTTCTTTGATGCTTTTGATTTCCTTTCCTTTGGAGTTATTGTCCCATTGAAGGTATTATATTTCCTTTTCTATGAAATTGTTTTCTTCAGGAAGTTTTTGTTCTAAGTTGTTAATTTTTAAAAATATCATTTTCTTTTCTAATTTTCTTCTAAATTACTTATTATTAATTTTTATATCCTTGTTTGGAGTTTTTACAGAGGTTCATTTTGGGTTTAATATGCCTTTACATTTTCTTTTGAGGCTTCTTATTTTTTCATTTTTAGATTTCTGTCATCTTCTGAGCTTATATTTTTCATCTCCCTCTTTGAAATATTTTTCTGCCTTCAAGCTTTTTTTCTCTCTTCTGCTTCTTTGGAAATTATTTTCTTCTCTATGCTCAAATCTAGTTGTATTCCAATGTTGAAGGGAATATTGTTCTGTGCTTCTGTTTTATCTGGGGTCAGCTCAGCTAGCTGGGTCTCAGACTAAACAAGCAGTAGAGGTGACATTGTTAGCCTACTCTATGGATGTTTGCAACTGTTCAGTTCATGAGTCTCAAGTTGGATTCTGCCTAATCCAACCAAGGCTGGAGCTTGGGGTGAATTTCTCCCATATCTGCCTAATTCCTGACCTCAGTTCTAACTGCACTATGTAGGGACCCTTTGATATATTGATATGTATATATCAATATCAATATCTATATCTATATCTATATAATATTCTCACATAAATGTGGATTTCAATGAAAAAATGTACAAAAATTACCTTTGATGGTTAGGTTACATTATAAAATTAAAAGAAATTAACTTTAGAATTTAAATGAAAAAATAGGTTTCATTTTAGTTACTTGGCTAATTACTAAAGCTCTCCAATGTGTTATGGCAGATTTAGATATTTTCAAATATTAATCCTTTTTCTTCAGTTTTAGAGCAACTGAGATCTAGGAACTTTATCAATGAATCATAGTTTTAGATTAAAAAGAAAAATTATATATGATCCAAATCAACCATTTTATTGTTAAGATAAGAAAAGAGATCTAGAGAAGAAATGAGACTTCCCCAAGGAGAGAAAAGTTTAAAATAGCAAAACTATCATTCAAACCTAGGGTATAGGGTTTCAAATCTATTTTGCCATGTTTTCATTTGCTATTATAGAAAAATAGTTCTATTGACCCACCCATAAGTGCCATTGCCTTTGAAGAACCTTTGATCTTTATCATTTGCTCTGCCATTTTATTAGACAAGGCCTCTGAGGTCTTGTCTATCAATTCACTGTTGAACTCTCTTAGATATCATGTCCTCTCCAATTAGAATGTGAGTTTTTTGCATTCAAAGAATGTCATGTTTTTCTATTTATAGGTCCAGCACACAATAGTTGACACATAGTAAGAGTTTAAGCACTGCCTTTTCTTTAAGTAATAATAAGACTGCATATTTTATTCTCACTCCAATTTAGGGTTGGAAAATAATTTCTTTGGACCTACTCACATTTTCCCCCTACTCATTCTTTTATTTAAACTCTTAACTTCTAATTTAAAATCAATACTATATATTGGTTCCAAAGACAGAAGAGTGGTGATAATTAGGCAATGGGGGTTAAGTGACTTGCCTAGAGTCATATAGCTAGGAAAGGTTTGAAGCTAGATTTGAACCCAGAACTAACTGTCTCTAGGCCTACCTGTCAGTTTCTTGAGCCAACTCACTGCACTTCATTTTTCATTCTTGTAATTACTAAGATATTTTTAATATTCCTTTCTAGAATCTAGGTTATATAGCCAGTAGTCAGGGATGAGAGAAAAGGCATATGGCAGGGATTTGGTATTTCCAAGTACATAAAGAAGGCATAAAGAAGTTCTATTTTTGCTTTTTTTCCTACAAATTAAAACTATCATTGTAATTTCTTTATTCTGAGTAATTTAATCACCAATCTTTATTCTGTTTTATGACAGTAGAATAACTCTTTTTATAGGGGAATTTCATTGATTTATTCAACTTTTGAAGAAGAGGAAGAAATGTTGAACTAATTTTTATCTATCTATCTATCTATCTATCATCTATCAATCTATCTATCTATCTATATACATATATATATATATTACCATGTTCATAATAGTATATGACACACAATAAGCAATTTTTAAAATTGTTGTTTTTGGATTAATGACTTGTAGCAACTAGTAGATTACTGCATATTTTTTGATGAATAAAGAAGGAAAAGTTCTTATCAAATTGGTTAATAATTATTTGATCTGCTTCATATTTTCTTAAATTTATGATCCATGCCTTAGGTAGGCTTCTTTTTCTTGATATCACTGTAAGAGCTTTATCCTTTATTATTTCTTATTTGTGTGTTTGTGTTGGTACTAGCTTCCTTCTTTCTTTTGTCATTCATTCCTTCCTTGTCACTATTCCCTTTGTTTCCAAGATTTCTAATGAATAATGTTCCCTAAATCTGAATGTAGAACCACCTTGCTCTTAGAAATTTGTATCAAATTGAATGTCATTCATTTACCATTTTTTAAACATTTATTAATATTTATTTTTTAGAAAAGTTAACATGGTTACATAATTCATGCTCTTACTTTCCCCTTCCTCTCCCAATGGCTGATGTGTATTTCCACTGGTTTTAACATGTGTCATTGATCAAGTCCTATTTCCAAATTGTTGATAGTTCTATTGCTATGGTAGTTTGGAGTCTACATCCCCAATCATGTCTGCCTCAACCCATGTGTTCAAGCAGTTGTTTTTCTTCTGTGTTTCCACCCCTGTAGTTCTTCCTCTGAATGTGGGTAACGTTCTTTTCCATAAGTCCCTCAGAATTGTCCTGGGTCATTGCATTGCTGCAGGTACAGAAGTCCATTACATTCTATTTTACCACAGTGTATTGGTCTCTGTGTACAATGTTATTCTGGCTCTGCTCCTTTCACTCTGCATCAATTCCTGGAGGTCTTTCCAGTTCAAATGGAATTCCTCCAGTTTATTATTCCTTTTAGCACAATAGTATTCCATCACCAGCATATAACACATTTTCTTCAGCCATTCCCCAATTGAAGGACATACCCTCATTTTCCAGTTTTTTGCCACCACAAAAAGCACAGCTATAAATATTTTCATACAAGTCTGTTTATCTATGATCTCTTTGGGGTAAAAACCCAACAATGGTATGGCTGGATCAAAGGGCAGGCATTCTTTTATAGCCCTTTGAGCATAGTTCCAAATTGCCATCCAGAATGTTTGGATCAGTTCACAACTCCACCAGCAATACATTAATGCCCCAGTTTTGCCACATCCCCTCCAGCATTCATTACTCTCCCTTCTTTCATTTTGGCCAATCTGCTAGGTGTGAGGTTATACCTCAGAGTTGTTTTGATTTGCATTTCTCTAATTATTAGAGATTTAGAACACTTTCTCATGTGCTTATTGATAGTTTTCATTTCTTTATCTGAAAATTGCCTATTCATGTCTCTTGCTCATTTATCAATTGGGGAATGGCTTGATTTTTTTATACAATTGGTTTAACTTCTTCTATGTTTGAGTAATTAGACCCCTGTCAGAGTTTTTTGTTATAAAGATTTTTTTCCCAATTTGTTGTTTCCTTTCTGATTTTGGCTGCATTGTTTTTGTTTGTACAAAAGCTTTTTTGTTTGATATAATCAAAATCATTTATTCTACATTTTGTAATTTTCTCTAACTCTTGCTTGGTTTTAAAATCTTTCCTTTCCCAGAGATCTGACAAGTAAACTATTCTATGTTCACATAACTTATTTATAGTTTCCCTCTTTATATTCAAGTCATTCACCCATTCTGAATTTATCTTGGTGTAGGGTGTGAGATGTTGATCTAAACCTAATCTCTCCCATATTGTTTTCCAAGTTTCCCAACAGTTTTTGTCAAATAGTGGATTTTTATCCCAAAAGTTGGGCTCTTTGGGTTTATCATACACTGTCTTGCTGATGTTAATTATCCCAAGTCTATTACACTGATCCTCCCTTCTGTCTCTTAGCCAGTACCATATTGTTTTGATAACTACTGCTTTATAGTACAATTTAATATCTGGTACTGCTAGGCCCTATTCCTTCACATTTTTTCATTACTTCCCTTGATATTCTTGATCTTTTGTTACTCCAGATGAATTTTGTTATAGTTTTTCCTAATTCAGCAAAAAAGTTTTTTGGTGGTTTAATAGGTATGGTGCTAAATAGGTAAATTAATTTGGGTAGAATGGTCATTTTTATTATGTTAACTCATCCTACCCATGAGCAATCAATGTTTTTCCAATTGTTTAGATCTAGTTTTAATTGATTAGAAAGTATTTTGTAGTTGTTTTCATATAGTTCCTGTGTTTGTTTTGGTAGATAGATTCCTAAGTATTTTATATTGTCTAGGATAATTTTAAATGGTGTTTCTCTTTCTACCTCTTGCTGCTGTGCTGTGTTGGAAATATATAGAAATGCTGATGATTTATGTGCATTTATTTTGTATCCTGCAACTTTGTTAATGTTGTTGATTATTTCTACCAGCTTCTTAGTTAATTCTCTAGGATTTTTTAAGTAGACCATCATATCATCTGCAAAGAGTGATAGCTTAGTCTCCTCATTGCCTATTTTAATAATTTAGGTATTCTATTTCTTCTACTATTAATCTAGGTAATTTATATTTTTGTAAATATTCATCCGTATCTCCTAGAATAACATTCAGAGTTATATTATATTCACCATTTTTTAATAGTCACTGGGGTTTAAATTGTGCCCAAGCCACTTTCTTAACTTCTTTCTCAGAACTAATCAAAAATATCCATCATTAATTGGAATCTAAGAGATCTAGGATCCTGTGATTAGCATGGAACTAAATTTACCCTGTGTGAAAAATTATAAGAGACATTCAAATATTTCTGTTATGTGGAAAAAAAATTCTATTCATATAGTGAACCAGCTCTATATTTCTGGGGGTTCTGAGTAGCATTTAGTGGCATCAGATGGAATGAGAACAGTCAGACTAAATGCTTACCTCATAACTACTCCAACTTGCCATGGAGTCTTGAGTTTAATATATAATGGTTTCACATAAAAGCACA
This sequence comes from Gracilinanus agilis, assembly GCF_016433145.1. NCBI lineage: Eukaryota > Metazoa > Chordata > Mammalia > Didelphimorphia > Didelphidae > Gracilinanus > Gracilinanus agilis. The sequence continues at coordinate 538,790,523 of NC_058132.1, forward strand.
GAGAAAGAATCACAGCTGTGAAGGGGTTACAAATTTTACAAAACCCATTAAAGTCTAAAAAGTAGAGAGATAGGTCCAGGGTCAAAGGCCAAATTCCAACCACCAATTAGTAAGAGGTTAATTCTGGAAGCAGAAATATATTTCCTTGAGATCCTAAACAAATTGAGTCCTGTACTCTTGATTTACAGGATTGCACCTGGTCAGATAAAGTCTTGTCTGTTTCGGGCCTTGATTGTCTAAGTAATATATTTTTTTATAGTTCAGGCTTCTTAATTATCAAGGAGAGAAATTGTTAACTCTGTACCTTCTGGTTTGCTAGGAACTTAAAGCTTTTCAATAAGTCTATTATGTTTTTCCAATAAGAAAAGGTATGGATCATAAAAGGGTCAAAAGAGGAGTCTCAGATTTTTAACTATTTGAGACTCTCTTTCTCTTATTGGCCTCCCACATATTCAACCCCTCCATACAGCTGGATGAAATAACAACAATGGGAAACATTATAGTGTGCCAGAGGACATTTATACAGTTTGGTAATTCAACAGCCTCCTGAAAATGAATAGTGATTGAGACATTGTTTACATCTCAAGGAATCTGGGACATCAAGGAATTATAAAATGCTTTGGGATCCTTTCATTATTATTTTCATTTCTAACATCTCTGTTTTTCCTACAGAAATACAAACATTTCTACATAAATATTCTTTCAATATGTTTCTTACTGGATAAATAGCCTTTCACATTATGATCAATTGAAATCATAACCTATTGTTTCCCCAATATCTTTATAAATATAAATTTTCAATAAGATTAAGTACACCAGTAAAAGTAAAATGCATTTTAAAGGATATTCTCGACTTTATAAATGTGTCCCAACACTCAAAGTACACAATTACTAGTCAGTTCTCAAACTTTAACCATTGGACCAAAATACTCTTTGTCTATAGGTGTCGCTATTTTTCTTCTTTGTCAACTTAAAAGTGGTACCTTGATACATGTGCACTTTAAGTCATGAGCAATTTGAGGTATGAGCAGTCACAATCAAGATTTTTTGCTTTAAGTCAGGATTGGATATTTGAATCATGAGCTTCAGCCACCCTGCACTAGATAACCTGCCGAACATTTGGTTTCATAAGTTACAAGAGGCTGTCTTGTGTAGTTCAGCATTTATCTGGCTGTGTAAGCATCTGTATTGAATTGGTTTTGCTTTCTTCTTTATTTTTGTCTTTATTATCAGGGTTTGTTTTTTTTTTTTGGCAGACTTCTTAACTTTTAACCATGGCTTCTGAAAGCAAAGGAATTGAAGGAGTTACAGCAGTAGAATACAAAGGTTTTGCAGGAAATTAGTGGGAAGGAACCTGAGGTGGATGAGGTAATAATCAGTACAAGCAAGATTAAGGAAAATTTGAGGATCTGGGAAAAATTTAAACTGTTTATTGAAAAGACATAGAAAAAGTTGGAACAAGTTGTGCTTTGGAGTTATGTAATGACATTTGTTTCACACATTATCTAAATGTTCTGAAAGGGAAGAAACAAACTTTGAGGAAAGTGTGGCAAAATAGTCAAAATTCAATGAAGAAAATGATAATTAAGTAAAGTAAAAATAGCAATTAAATTTAGCAATAAAGTTGCATATCATAAGTATTGTGTAAGGTCAGTTTTGCATTTAAATGTTGCATTACATGTGTAGATAGTAAGTTATGGTAGGCAACTGAGCAGGAAATGAAAACCTTCTCTTTCAGCATCTTCACCTGACCTTGAAGGTAAATAACATTTCATAAGCAAGTTTATTTCTTTACATTCTTTCTTATTTTCTGTAAATATATATTTTTGTTGTTGTTATAAGGTACATTTTCATATTTAAAAGCATATAAAACAAAAAAAAATGTGTGTGTTTTTAGGTCTGGAACTGATTAATTCAATTTCTATTAATTAAAATGAGAAAATTCTATTTGACACACAAGCAAATTGAGTTACAAGCTCTACAAAGGAATGAATTAAAATCATATGCCAAGGTATCACTGTATTTATAATTTAGTAATATACTTTGAATTCCAAAAGGTCATATGCAGTTCTTCTAATTAGAAACTTTGTTAGGATACTTTTATGGTATTTTGAAAGCTTCATCTTCATACACAGATACAACAAATTTGCACAATCTGTTAGACACCTTCAACTGGGACATTAAAAAATATAATAATTCTACACAAGGACTTCTAATAAATGAGGAGCCAATGTGACGTGAAGATGCAGAGTTTGAGCCTCTTACTCTGTACATTGTAATCTGAAATTATATCAAAAGTGGTTTACTTTATGATGAGAAAAATTTATACTGTAACAAAAGGTAGCTGACCAAATCAATAAGGGCTTTAACCATTGGAATAAATCATTAGATTTTAGAGGGCAAGAATGAAATCCATTTAAAACTTTTTATAAAGTTTGTCAACCTAAAAAATATAGAATTACTGAAGTAGTTATTATATAGGTCTTTAATTGAGGTAGTAAGATTTCCATTGAACTACAGAATGTGCTATGCTTATATAGATTTTGGAGGAGGGGGAGAACTTGTGCCCTGTCACTCACAGGAACTGCACTAGTCACAGAGTCTAAACTGAAGCTGAGAGAACTAGATGCAATAGCCAAAGGCTAGAGTACCAGGGAGTAGCCTAGATATAAAAGGAGAAAATAAGAAAACATAAAGGGTACTTAAGTTTTAATTATATCTGTTAATACTATCTAAAGTAATCAAAGGGTGCTTTCTAGTTTATGGTTCAGGGTGGGTCAAGGGGGGGGGTCAAAGAGGTTTCTTAAGGACAAGCTGTCATGGACAAGGGTCAGTTTGGAGTTCCATTAAACCAAGTTGTCAAGTTCATAGCCCCCTCAGAGAGATAGAACCATCATCATTAAAAATTAATAAATAAATGCTTATGTGAGAGCAAATATTATTTCTAGCTCTTTCCCCTAATTCTTAATATTTGGTAGACTTTTTATTGAGGGAGGAAAGATTTCAAATGCTATACTCCTTTGAAAAATATAATTTCAATAATTATGACAGAAGAAAAATAGGTGAAAGGACCAAAAAAGTGTGATAAGAAGTAGGAGAATTTAAAGTCTAGAGAATTTTGAGAATAATTAATTTATAAAACTTAATCCAAATCATTAATTTACAAAGATAATGCAAATATTTCTTTTCTTTGAGGTCTGAATAATGTTCAGAGAAGTAGGAAAAGTTGTTTTTTTTTTGTGTTTTTTTTTTTGCTACATCATTATCAAAGAGTGATAGTGAAGCAATACATTAAAGAAAAATAGATATTGAACTCAGTCATGCCTGAAGTCCTTTTACCATCATTGATACTTGATAGTTATGAATGGTTTAGAGATATAGACACAGAAGTAGATAAACAGACAGATTATACAGATATATGGAAAGAGATAAAGATAATAGAGATCCTTCTATATGTTGATAGATCTATATTTGTACTAATATCAACATTGACATTTATATTATCTATATTGATATTATAGTACAAATATCAATATTTATCTATATAGCAATAAAGCTAAGTGGCATAGTGGATAGGATACTAGGCCTGAAATCAAGAAGGCTCATCTTCTGAGTTAAGATCTAACCTCAAACACTTACTAGCTATGTGACTCTGGGCAAGTCACTTAACCTAATTTACCACACTTTCCTCATCTATAATGAACTGAAAAAGGAAGTGTATGTATCTTTGCTAAGAAAAACCCATATGAGGTCACAAAAAGTTGTACATGGCTAATAAACAACTAGAGAACAAAATATATATAAATCTATCTTTGTAACTAAATGAATATGTACCTTTATAGCCAATGCATTGAGAATTCAAAAAAGATCAATATCTTGTTGCCATTTAACTACTACTGTTTAAGACCATAGTAATGCTTTCCTAGTCCAATTTGGACCACAGAAAATAATGCACAATATAATATTCAGTATTCTTTTACCTTTAAATCTATAATTTTATGGTTGATGAAAAACCTTACTATTAATAACATAGAGGAATCATATTTTTCAAACAGTTACTTCTTTAAATAGGCATAAATCTTTGCATCAGTTGGAAAACCTGGTATATAGGTACCTACAGAATTCATGATTTTACCTTTTTCTCTTAAATGAGGGGACAGAGAGAGAAAGAGACTATAAGATTAGAAATAAAAACCTGAGAGGAACTAGAGACATAATGGGAAAGTTGAAGGAATTATATTGCTGCTCAATTGTTTCTGACTCTTTGTGAGTTCATGAACTATAGCATGTCATTCCAATGACATTTCTTTTAACATTTTAATATAGTCCATGAGGTTTTCTTGACAAAGATACTCTAGTGGTTTGCCATTTCCTTCTCTATTGGATCACATTTTGTCAGAACTCAGCATTATGACCTATCCATCTTGGATAACCCTTCCTGGATATCTGAACTATCATGAACTTTGCAATCCCCCCCCCCCCCGACACACACACACAATAAGACAGCAATCAAAAAGAGGAGGAGAACTTAGAAACAAAGATTTAGATCTAACAAGATACCTGGAATTAATTTAGTCAACACTTTCATTTTCCAGTTGAGGAAATTGAATGCAGAGGTTCATCTGCACACAGATAAGGACAGGTCTTCTCTTAATTTCTTTTTTTTCCCCTTATTTCAGACAACAACTCTGAGGAAGCAGCTCTGATCCTTTTCTATGATGGGCCAAGATTGCAGTTTGAGACAAGATTACATCAATGTATAAGCTAATATTAATGTGTAATTGCAAGTTGCAAGCAATTTTTTAAAAATTTTAGAGAAATCAATAATTACTTTTTTTTTAAAAATTTTGAATAGAGATAGAAATTTCCCTGAAATCCACATAGCTACAAATTTTCATTAAATAACTGTCACTTTGAAAATCAATTTTTAGAGTCAAATTAAGCTTATCACCACTTACTTTAAAACAGTCTTAAAATTATTGTCTCAACCTTTTCTTGGTTCTGGGTTAAGATGGCGCCAGAGTAAAAAGCAGCTGCTTGACTTCTCCTAACCCACGCATATAGGACTCCTCAAGAAGACATAAAAACAAATCCAGAGGAAAGAAGGGACCCCACAACAGGGCGCAGCATCGGAAGTACGTGGAAACGGGGCATTTCCATGCTATAAAGGGGTGAAACAGCTCCCATGAAAACACGAGCGGAGCAACCCCCTCCCCCACCCCACACCACCTACCACACCAAAGCCAGCGCACGAGAGTTGGAGCAGGTTTGGGGCACCTATTGGGTCATTGGCAGTTCACCAGGGCCTGTTCCTGGGAGCAGCAAGACTTGGGACCCCCCCAGGAGGCTGAGGAACTCGCCGACTCTGAGTGCAAACCCTGAGCCCAGACCCTGAGCCCAGGCGCAGGCTAACGGGCTGACACAGGAGCCAGCTGAGGCACGGATTAAAGCTCGGACTGGGGCGTGGATGAAGGGGCTGATCCTGAGTGCAGGAGCGGATCTTGAGTGGGGCCCAGTGCAGAGAGGTGCTTGACTGTGGAAGCAGCTCCCTGAGACTATTAAAGGAGCTTCAGGCAAAAGAACGAGCAAGGAGACGACCAGGAGGCTTGTCCCAAAACAACTATACCTGAGACCTCAGGAATCTCTAAAGAGCCACAAACAGATCCTGGGCACGAGCATAAAGCTGAGAGGGAGTTCAGCTTAATATGGCAAGCCATAAGGAAAACCAGAAGAGAAAGATGAAGAAGAAAAAACCTTTAACACTTGACAACTTTTACACAGAAAAAATCCAGACAACAGAGGAAACAATTGAGGAGAACAAACAATCTAAACCTTTCCAAAACAATGAAAACGGGTCACAAGGTCTTGAAGAGTTCAGATCTGAGATCATGAGAAAGATGGAAGAGATCTGGCAAGAAAATTACAGTTTAAAAGGCAGAATTTCACAATTGGAAAGTGAGGCAAGTAAATCAAAGACCAGAAATGACTAGATTGAAAAGGAAAACCAAAAGATTGTAGCCGAAAACCAGTCTCTAAAGGCTAGAATTGAGCAATTAGAAAAAGATGCCCCCAAATCAAAAGAATTAATAAGCAAATTGGAGACCAAAATCAAACAGCTGGAAAACAGGTCAGACCTAACTGAAAAAGAAACTCAAAAGCTTATAGCAGAAAACCAGTCTCTAAAGACAAGAATTGGGCAAGTAGAAGCCAATGATCTATCAAGACAGCAAGAGCAAATAAAACAAAGTCAAAAGACAGATATAATAGAAGGAAACATGAAATATCTCAATGAGAAACTGATAGATCAAGAAAGCCGGTCTAGAAGAGACAACCTGAAAATCATTGGTCTTCCTGAAAAAACAGAAATTAATAGAAATTTGGACTCCATACTAAAAGAAATTATTCAGCAAAATTGCCCTGAAGTTCTACAATAGGAGGGAAATATAGACATTGAAAGGATCCATAGATCACCCTCTATACTAGACAATGAGAAGACAACCCCCAGGAATATAATAGCCAAATTCAAGAGCTTCAAAGTAAAAGAAAAAATCTTACAAGAAGCCAGAAAGAGACAATTCAAATATCAAGGAGCACCAATCAGGATCACACAGGATCTGGCAGCCTCTACGCTAAAAGACCACAAGGCTTGGAATATGATATTCAGAAAGGCAAGAGAACTGGGCCTTTACCAAGGATCAACTACCCATCAAAACTGACTATATACTTGCAGGGGAAATTATGGGAATTAAACAAAATTGAAGATTTCCAAGTATTTGCACAGAAAAGACCAGGACTAAATGGAAAGTTCGATATCCAACCACAAAAATCAAGAGAAACATGAAAAGGTAAATAAGAAACAGAAGGGAAAGTAAGAAAACTCATATTTTTTTTTAAATTTGCCTCTTTAAGGGCTTCAATAAGATCTAATTATTGGTACTCCTAAGTGGGGAAATGTTATGCATAATTCTCTTTAGTGAACTCTGTTCACCATTATAGCATTCACTATTATAATAATTAGAAGAATTATTCATAGGGAGATGTTGGAATACCAAATGGTTCAAGATAATATGGGTGGGAAGGAAAAAGGGGGATGAATACTAGAGGACACCAAGAGAATCTTGAAGGAATAAGAAAAATAGGATATTCTATTACACACAAAGAGGGCATGGGAAGGAGAAGGGATGAATACTATTATAAGAAGGAGAGGAAGAGAGCATTAAGAGGTAATATTTACACCTTACTCTCAGTGTAATTAACCCTGAGAGGGAAGAATATTTATATCCATTGGGATATAAAACTCTATCTAACCCTACTGAGAAAGTCAGAAGGCATAAACCAAGGGGAGCAGGGGAGTGGGGAGGTCAAAAAAAGGGAGGGGAGAAGAAGGGGGAGGGAATTCATTAGGCCTTTAAAAATAAAAAGAGGGGAATAATAAGGGAGGGGGTAGAAAGGGAAGTTAATCAAGGGAGGGGATAAGGGATACCTGCTTAAAGCAAACCACTGGTTTAAAAGGAAATAGTTTAAGAAGAAGGGATAGGAATAGGGGAGGATACGAAAATGTCAGTGAATGCACAACTGACAATTATAACTCTGAATGTGAATGGGATGAACTCACTCATAAAATGGAAGCAAATAGCAGAGTGGATTAGAAACCAAAATCCTACCATATGTTATCTACAAGAAACACATATGAGGCGGGTGGACATACACAAGTTTAAGGTTCAGGGCTTAAGCAAAATCTTTTGGGCATCAAATGAGAAAAAGCAGGCAGGAGTGGCTATTATGATCTCTGACAAAGCCAAAGTAAAATAGATATGATTCAAAAAGACAGGGAATGTCATTACATCCTGATTAAAGGCAGTATAAACAATGAGGAAATAACACTGCACAATATGTATGCACCAAGTGGTACAGCATCCAAATTCATAAAGGAGAAACTGGCAGAGCTCAAGAAGGAAATAGATAGTAAAACCATAATAGTGGAAGGTCTAAATATTCCTCTTTCAGATCTAGATGAATCAAACCAAAAAATAAATAAGAAAGAGGTAAGAGAAGTGAATGAAGTCCTAGAAAAATTAGATTTAATTGATATGTGGAGAAAAATAAATAGGGACAAAAAGGAATACACCTTCTTTTCAGCTGCACATGGTACATTCACAAAGATTGACCATGTAATAGGGCATAGAAACATTGCAAACAAATGCAAAAGAGGAGAAGTAATAAATGTAACTTTCTCAGATCATAATGCAATAAAAACAATAATTAGTAAGGACATCTGGACAGGCAAATCAAAATCTAATTGGAAATTAAATATGATTCTCCAAAACCAACTTGTCAAAGAAGAAATCATAGAAACAATGAATAATTTCATTGAAGAGAATGACAATGATGAGACATCCTACCAAACTCTGTGGGATGCAGCCAAGGCAGTAGTTAGGGGGAAGTTTATATCCTTGAGTGCATATATTAACAAACTAGGGAGGGCAGAGATTAATGAATTGGGCATGCAATTTAAAAAATTAGAAAGCGAGCAAATTAAAAATCCCAAGATGAAAACTAAATTAGAAATACTAAAAATCAAGGGAGAAATTAATAAAATCAAAAGTAAAAGAACTATTGAATTAATAAATAAGACTAGAAGGTGGTCGTTTGAAAAAACAGATAAAATAGACAAAGTACTGGTCAATCTAATTAAAAAAAGGAAAGAAGAAAACCAAATTGACAGTATTAGAGATGAAAAGGGAGACCTCACCTCTAATGAAGGGGAAATTAAGGCAATCATTAAAAACTATTTCTCCCAATTATATGGCAATAAATATTGCAATCTAAGAGATATGGATGAATATTTACAAAAATACAAATTGCCTAGATTAACAGCAGAAGAAATAGAACACCTAAATAATCCCATATCAGAAAAAGAAATTGAACAAGCCATCAAAGAACTCCCTAAGAAAAAATTGCCAGGGCCTGATGGATTCACAAGTGAATTCTATCAGACATTCAAAGAGCAACTAATCCCAATACTACACAAATTATTTGATATAATAAGTAAAGAAGGAGTCCTATCAAATTCCTTTTATGACACAAATATGGTACTGATTCCAAAGCCAGGTAGATCAAAAACAGAGAAAGAAAACTACAGACAAATCTCCCTAATGAACAGAGATGCAAAAATCCTAAATAGAATACTAGCAAAGAGACTCCAGCAGGTGATCAAGAGGGTCATCCACCATGATCAGGTGGGATTTATACCAGGAATGCAAGGATGGTTCAACATTAGGAAAACCATCCACATAATTGACCATATCAACAAACTAACAAACAAAAATCACATGATTATCTCAATAGATGCTGAAAAAGCCTTTGACAAAATACAGCACCCATTCGTATTGAAAACCCTGGAAAGTATAGGAATAGAAGGTCCTTTCCTAAAAACAATAAACAGTATACCATCTACAAGTATCATATGCAAAGGGGATAAATTAGAAGCCTTTCCAATAAGATCAGGAGTGAAACAAGGATGCCCATTATCTCCTCTATTATTTAACATTGTATTAGAAACACTAGCAGTAGCAATTAGAGAAGAAAAAGAAATTGAGGGTATTAAAATAGGCAAAGAGGAGACTAAGGTATCACTCTTCGCAGGTGATATGATGGTCTACCTAAAAAATCCTAGAGAATCAACTAAGAAGCTGGTAGAAATAATCAACAACTTTAGCAAAGTTGCAGGATACAAAATAAATGCACATAACTCATCAGCATTTCTATATATTTCCAATACATCACAGCAGCAAGAGGTAGAAAGAGAAACACCATTTAAAATCATCCTAGACAATATAAAATACTTAGGAATCTATCTACCAAAACCAACACAGGAATTATATGAAAACAACCACAAAACACTTTCCAAACAATTAAAACTAGATCTAAACAACTGGAAAAACATTGATTGCTCATGGGTAGGATGAGCTAACATAATAAAAATGACCATTCTACCCAAATTAATTTACCTATTTAG